>NW_006975638.1:0-589 GCF_000164805.1 Carlito syrichta | reverse complement strand
TTTTCATAAATATTTTCTCTTCTTTTGTGTTTTTTCTTAACATGTCTTTTAAGAAATCAAGTTTTCTTAGTTTTGATGAAAAACAATGAGACTTTTAAAAATTTCCTTTTAAAATTTTACCTAGCAAACTTTGTCACACCTAGGTTTCCAATTTTTTCAAAACACTTTGTAGCATTAGGTTCTACATTTAGGTATGAAATGCATCTTTTTGTATATGATTCAAAGTAGTGTCAAGAGACTTTTTTTGCAAAAAAAAAAAATGCCCAATTTTTCCAACACTGCATGTTGGAAAGGCTGAAATTCCTTTAAAAGATCAAAAGATATGTCAATTTCTGGACCCTCTATTTCCTTGTATTGATCTACATTTACAGTCTGTCTTTGTTATCAAAAATTATTTTTTTCAAGTTTATTAAGCCAGAAACTTAGATTTATACACATCTTTTAAATATAGACTTTTATGTATAAAAATTGTTTGAACTTTGTCCCATAGAGTTTATATCTATTTCGTTTTATTTTGTTTTATTTTAAGCATATGTGATACAATTCAGGATTAGGTAGACGTGTGGTAATTATACAGGTAAAATTTGGG
>NW_006975637.1:0-969 GCF_000164805.1 Carlito syrichta | reverse complement strand
CTCAGGATTCTGAACTGGACTCATGGGGATGAAGTGTCAGAAGCCAGCAGGAGCATTTTTAGGGCCCAGTGGTTAAATTCAGGGTTATTGTCCCTTTGCCTGCAGGATCTCACCGCGGCTCTGTGTGGGTAGAACAGTTGGACCACTGTCCACACAGGTTACCAGGGAGATACCAATTCCCTCCATGGTCCCAGTCCAGGAAGCCTCCAAGTGGTGCATCTTAATCTGGGTTCTGATTCCTCATGGCCTCCCCCTTCTCCCCACAACCCCTCCACCCACTTCCCACCCCAGGACCTGTTGTCTAACAGTCAGACCAGAAACACATGGGAAAGAATAGTAACAATTTTATTTTCCAGGACAGCTCAAGGCACAAATTACCCAGAACACACTGCCGCTACAACATAGGGCGTGGAAGTTGTACGATGGCGGGGTTGGCTGTACAATGGTAGAATGGAGGTTCAAGTCTGAAAGTCACCACTCCTGGGGGTCATGGATGAAAGGTGCAGCCAGGCCATGGGGTTCCTAGCTGCCACCGGCCAACCCTGCCTCCAGAAAGCTCGGAGACACAGGACGGTGAGTGTCAGGACTCAGCAGCAGGGGGACTAGGGATTCATCTCCGACTTTAGACTTATGTATGAGGCTCCAATCGCACGTGTGGAAATGGGCCAAAAGAGCCAAGGAAGCAGAGGGACAGCTTCTCCTCGGAGGTGACGGCATTGGCATCTACTGCAGGCGCCTGTGGCTCACCCTGGGTCGCAAGCATCGGATCTACCTCTAAAAGCTCGGTGACCAGCGCCACGCTGACACGCAAGGTGCTCCCACTCTGACAGAAACGGGAACATCCCTCCCAGGCACTGAGGTTCAGAGCGAAGAGGCTCTGCCCTGAAATAGGTCCCGCCAGGAACTGGCATCCCCTGGCCTCCTAGCTGGTGGTCTCAGGAGTCCTGGTGCTGGCTCTGCGGAACCACT
>NW_006975636.1:0-835 GCF_000164805.1 Carlito syrichta | reverse complement strand
GTTGTTTCCATCTTTTGTCTATTGTGAATAATGCCACAGTGATCATTGGGATAAAAACATATGTTCCCTTAGGTAACTTCATTTTTTGTTGTGGTAGAAAATATATAATATACAATTTATTACCATTTGTAAGTGTGTTAAGTACATTCACGTTGTTGTGAAACACATTTCCAGAACTTTTTCATCCTGCAACTCTGACCTCTACATCCATGAAACAATTCCTCTTTTCCCTCTCCCCACCCCATCCCCAGGTAACCACCATTCTACTTCCGGTTTCTATGAATTTGACTATTTTAGATACCCCATATATGTAGAATAATACAGTATTTGTCTTTTTGTGACTAGTTTATCTCGCTTAGCATAAGGTTCTTAAGGTTTATCCAAGTTGGAATATGTGGCAGGATTCCTTTCTTTTCTTTTTTCTTTTTTTAGATTAGAAAATATAGTTTGTCTAGAAAGAGATATTAGAAAGAGAGAAAAGAGAGGAGAGTCACCTGCCAAAGGTAGGGGAAGGGGTCAAAGCTAGGAAACATGGGGCTATGGCCCAAAGAGCCATGAGGACACACCAGAGTTTAACAAAGCAATGACCTATATACATACCATATTGTTTATTCATTCATCTGCTGATGAATATATGGATTGCTTCCACCTCTTGGCTATTATGAAAGTTCAGCTATTAAAAAAAGTGCTGCTATAAACGTAGGTGTGCAAGTATCTTTTCAAGACCCTGTTTTCAATTCTTCTGGATAAATACCCAGGAGCAAGAATGTTGGACCATGAGATAATTCTATTTTTGATTTTTTTTGAGGAACATCCATACTGTTTTCCATAGTGG
>NW_006975635.1:0-765 GCF_000164805.1 Carlito syrichta | reverse complement strand
TATTTTCATACAGGTATGCATAGTAATCTTTGATAATCATTTGTATTTTTTCAGGGTCCGCTGTGATTTGATATTTTGCAATTTTGTTTGTGTTTAATTGGACTTTTTCTCTTTGTGTCAGTCACTCAGGCTAGGGATTCATCTTTCTTGTTTATGCTTTCAAATAACCTGGCTTTTGTTTCAGTGATTTTTTTCCTACGGTATTTTTATCTTCTGTGTCTTATATTTTGTCTTTGACTTTAGTGATATTGCTTTTCCTGTTGAAGTTACAGGTTGTTTTTCTAGCCTTTCCAATTATCTGACGTGATATGTTATCCTGTCAACTTGTTCTCTTTTTATATTCTTGATGTGTGTTTGTAGAGATAAAAATTTCCCTCTTAGCAATGATTTCATAGTATCCCAGAGGTTTTGGTAAGATACTTGTTCATTTTCATTTGTTTCTGGGGATCTTTTAATGTCCATTTTGATTTATGTATTGACCTAGGAGTTGTACAGAATTGTCTTATTTAGCATCCATGTCTCTGAAGGTTTTGGAGGAATTTTGTTGGTGGTGTTATTTATATTTATTCAACTGCTATCTGAGAAGGTGTATGGCAGTATTTAAATCTTGTGAAATTTGTATATACTTGATTTATGGCCAAGGATATGGTCAATCTTGGGGTACATTCCATGTGGTGATAAGTAGAAACTGTAATCTGTGTTTGTTGGGTGGAATGTTCTGTAGGTGACAACTGAGTCCATTTGATCTAATGTCTAGTGGAACTT
>NW_006975634.1:0-2214 GCF_000164805.1 Carlito syrichta | reverse complement strand
GCCCAGTGACTGACACTCCTCCATGTTTGACAACCCAGTGAAAGTCTCTTGCCTGTAATGGGTGTCTCAGTGTCTCACCCGCCTCTGTGGTGCATGCTTTTCTGTCTGGCCTTCTTGTGTGATGGGAGTCAAACTGAGCAAACCAGTTCTGTGGTGCGTGCACCTATCTCTGCTCCACCTCTGTGATGTGAATGGCCCTCCTATGTGATATGTGCCACATTGCATGATCCACATTTGTCATGGGTTCCCCAATGACAGACCCTCCTTCAAAATGGATGCCTCGGTGAGAACCCTTCCTCTGTGATGCTTGCACCAAAGACTAGCCCTGCTCTGTGATCTGTTCCCTAGTCACAGGCCATTTTTAATATCTGTTCCAGTGATTGGTCCTCCTCTGTGACGGGTTCTTAAGTGACTTACTCTGCTTTGTGATGGATGTTGCAGTGGCATGACCTCTTCTATGAACAGGACCTCAGTGACAGGCATTCCTCTATAATTAATGCTGTAGTAGTTGGTCTTCATCTGTGGTGGGTACACCAAAGTAAGGCATCCTCTGTGATTGGTGGCACAATTACTGGTGCTACAGTCACAGTGACTGCACTCCTCGGTTATGTGCGCCACAGAGAATTATTCTCCTATGTTTTGTTTGACTCAGTAACTGGCTTTCTTCTATGATGTGTGTCCCAGTGATTGGCTCTCTTCTATGATATGTCCCCAGTTATTAACCTTCTTCTGATGGTTGCCCAGGTGACTAGAACTCATCCTTAATGGATTGACCCTACTCTGCAAAGGTAGTCTCAGTGACGTGTCTTCCTCCAAATAGTGTACCCCAATGACTAGCCCACCACTTGGATTGGTGCCCCTTAGACTGACCTTCCTCCACTTAAGTCCAACAGTGGCTTGCCCTCCACTGTGATAGGTGCACCAGTGATTAGCCCTCTCCTATTGTGGATAAACTAGTGACTGCTTCTCTTTCCTGTTGTGTGCCAAGTGACTGACCATCCTCTGTGATGGGAGCCCCAGTGACCGAACCTCCTCTTACTGAGTGCCCTACTGACTGACCTCATTTCTAATGGGTGCCTCTGTAACTGGCCTATTTCTATTAAAGGTACCACAGGAATTTTGTCTTCTCTAAGATGGTTGCACAATGTCTAGCTCTCATCCATAATGAGATGTCCTAGCGAGTAATCCTTCTCTGAATTGAGGATGCAAATGACCTCCCTCCTCTTTTATGTGCATCCCAGTGACTGATTCTCCTCTGTGTGAGTGGTTTCAGTGACTGGACCACTACCTAATCGTTGCCCAAGTGACTAACACTCTTCAATAATAGGTGCACCTTAAATGGTCCTTCTCCATAATGGGTGTCCAGAGACAGGTCCTCCTTCATAATGGGTGCCTCAGTAAGCAGGACACCTCTGTGATTTGTGTTCCAGTGACTGGCCCTCCACATTAATAGTTGCCCCAGTTACCAGCCCTTCTGTGTGAAAGTTGATCAGATGACAAGCCCACCTCCATACTGGACTTCCTCTGATATGGGTGTCACATTGTGTAGCCATTCACAGTGTTGGGTACCCCAACGACTAGCCCTACTCTTTGATGTCTACCCCAGTGACTGGCTCTACTTGTGATGAGTGTCCAGTGACTGACTCCTCTCTGTGATAAATGCTGCAGTGATTGAGACTTCTATATAATGGATTTTCCAGGAACTGGTCCTCCTCTGATGGGTGACCCAGTGACTGACCTTCCTCTGTTAAAATATCAAAGTGACTGATGCTACTCTATTATGGGTGACCCATTGTCTAGCTTTCCTCTGTGATCATTGCCCAAATGACTTGGTGTCCTATATAATGGGTTCCTCAATGACTATCCCCTCTCGCATTATAGGTTTCCCTGTAACTGGTCTTTCTCAGTTATTTTTACCACAGTAATTGGCCCTTCTTCATAAAAGGTGCCCTAGTAACTCCTCTTCTTCTGTGATAGGTGTTCCAGTAATGGGCACTCCTCCACAATGTTTGCCTCAGTGATTGGTCCTCTGCTGTGATGGTTCTACCAGTGATTTCCCTCCACTGTGATGAGTGTTCCAGTGACTAGACCTCCAGCATAATTGATGTCCCAGTTACTAGTAGTCCTGTGCGATGGGTGCCACGGTGAATGGCTATCCTCTGTGATGATTAACAAGTGACTGGCATCCTCCATTATTGGTGCAACAGTTACAAG
>NW_006975633.1:0-1324 GCF_000164805.1 Carlito syrichta | reverse complement strand
TTATTTAACAAATATTTATTGGGCATCATTTATGTGCTAGGCACTGGTACCAAGTACTAAGTAAAAAGAGTAAACAAGATAAAGTCCCTGGTTTAATGGAGTTTATGTTGTAGAGGGAGTAAAGAAAGGTGGGGCAGTGGGGAAAGAGAGAGAAAGAGAAAGAGAGAGAGAGAGAGAGAGAGAGAGAGAGAAGAGATAGCAGAGAGAGAGAGAGAGAGAGAGAGAGTGAGACACAGACAGACATATGAAAGAGAGAAATTAGTTTATAGAAAGAGGAGAGAAGTTAGTTTATAATATAATATCAGATGGTGATAAGTGCTAGGGAGAAAAATAAGTCAATTTTGTGTCAAAACAGATTGATAGCCCAATGCAAAAACAAACTAAGAGGTATAATGGGATATTTGTATTTGATTATATAAACAAGATCATAGCCATCAAGGGAATAAACACAACCGTATTTTTATTTCTGGATACATTTATTAACTATTGGAGGTTTTGTTTCCAAAGATCTGTTTTTTTCCGTTTGTTTGGCAGATAACCTGATTTTCAATTGAGAAATTCTCTTTCAGACTCCATCTCTTTCTCGGTTGTACACTAGAGCTCCTATCACAGTGAAAAATACTGTCCATGCATATTTCACACATGCCAAAATATCTATTATGTATTACTGGCTTTAGAAAATGATGTTATGTTGCAAAAGTTGAATTGGAATTTCTGAGCTTGGAAATGACTTTCAGCATGAATTCTTCAAATTCAGTTCTAAAAATTATAGTATTACAATATGTTTGCCAGCAATTTGAATGTCTATCAGAGTCAAGTATACAAAGTAAAGTGCATTCTAAAGAAGTTTACCTCTCTCTGCTCACCATCTTTGTCTCTTTCTCCTCATTTGAAGGTGATTACTTTTCAAAATTTTGTGTTTTCGCCATAAATTGTTATCATAAAGAGATATGCATATGTATTATTAGTATCTTCTCTTCCATTCTTAGGTAATTGTTGACACACTATACAATTTTATCTCCTCATTGCTTTCTTATACTTTTTATATGTAATTTTATAACCTGTTACTTTCATAAATTTTTCTGTGATAGTACATAATGACCCATGGAAATATTATTCATTTCTTTTTATCATTGTAAGTGGCGCTTTGCATGAATTTACCATAGTCTATTTGACCTGTCCCTTTTTAATGAACATTTGAGTTGTTCTCACACTTTTGCTCTTCTAAACAGTAGTGCAATGAATGGTCTTGTGCTTTTTCCATTTTTTTTTTTTTTTGGCCAATGGGTCTTTGAGGTAGATTTCTAAAGTTATCCCTGGGTCA
>NW_006975632.1:0-506 GCF_000164805.1 Carlito syrichta | reverse complement strand
CACACCTCTCTTACCAGGCACTCAGACAGTCATGATGGGAGTCTTGCAGGAGCACAGCTGTTGTAGACCACAGTGGCCAAGAGTGGGCTCAGGTGTTCTGACCTGTGCGAGAGAGTGGGACTCAGACTTGGAATAATAATACCAACCACCATCACCACCACAACCACAGGCCAGGGTCAGGGGCTCAGCCTGGCATCCTGGCCATTTGGAAGCCCGGGCAGGTGGACGGCCTAAACCTGAGACTTTGACACCAGCCCAGGACATGGGGCGAGACCTCATCTCAGTCATCAAAAATAAATCCAAAGATAAGGCTAGCATGGTGGTGCATGCTTGGGGTTCCAGCCACTCGGGTGGCCAAGACTGGAGGGTCGACTGAGCCTGGCAGCTGGAGTCCATGGTGGTGGTGTGGGTGTCCCTGCGTGCCAGCCTGGGGGACAGATCGGAATTCCGACATCAAATAATAATAATAATCACCAGCAACACCACCACCAACACCCCTGCCAACC
>NW_006975630.1:0-678 GCF_000164805.1 Carlito syrichta | reverse complement strand
AATGAGAACTCCTAGAACTGGAGATCCTTTTCGTTCTCAGCAATATTCCCCTGATTTTCCCTCGTGATGTGGATCCAAAAACTCTGTATACAAATAGGCAGATGCCCAGAAATTACCTAGTGTCATAGAATCCATGAATCCTGGTTACACGAAACAGTAGGTAATAAATATTTGGCAACCTCAAAACACCAGGCCCCTATAGGAATAGAAGGACAAACAGAAGTTTTAGGATTACAAGGTCCATCATAAGGCAATAGTTACATACAATTATGGCGATAAGATTCTTTGGGTCCTGGAATCTGCCCTTTGTTGTCCCAAGGAACCCAACGGACTTTAGGGTACACATTCTCGATTACATCTATCAAGAAAACCAGAAGGTTGCTGAGAATCTATAATGAAAAAATTGTCATATCCAAGAGGCCTGTAGCCCTGAAGAATCCCAGATTCCAGATTACCCATTATAAGGTGTCCATGTAGAATTTTTGGATTGGCGTCCTGTAATCCAGATTCTTTTTGTTCTCACTAAGACTACCCGGAAGTTACCTGGCGACATGGAAGTACAAATTCTTATATTCCAATAATCATAAGCCCAAAAGGTCAGAAGGGACCTGGAATGCAAGATTGCTGTATCACCTTTAAGAATACGCCCTACATATTTGGGAATACCTAATCCCAAAT
>NW_006975629.1:0-7890 GCF_000164805.1 Carlito syrichta | reverse complement strand
TCAAAATCAAATCTAATATCACCTTTGGAAAATGTTTTGTTCCTAACAATTATTAGTTGTTGTAATTAGATAAGTAAATCAAGAATAATTGTCTTATTAACAGGAATGGTGACTGTTTTAATATGAGGAAACAGCCCTTTTATATAGCAGGAATAAATATAGAGTGACAACTTTCTCCTCTTAAATCAAATGGCCACAAATCACAATCCCTCCCCTTCTGGCACCACTTGCTGGAGGTGTTTTGGCACCAAGGGTCAAATTTAAATTATCTTGATTTTTTCTCCATGGTACTTAGCTGCTTCCTCTTTTATGTTTTCCTTATCCTCAGGGGGTAGAGGATCATCATCAACAGGGGCAGTGACTGACAATGCCTAGGAAGGTACAGGGATTAGTAAGGGAGGTCTTTCTCCTGGTTCCTCTTTTACTTTAATGGGCATTTTATCATCCTTTTGCTGTGGATCTAAGCCATGTCTAATTATATTCCACAATTCAAAAGTATTTAAAGGCACTCGTTCTTGACTGAGGAGAGTGTAATACAATTTCAATTTTTACCAAAACTTTGTCCATGTTTCTAAATTAATGAAGCCTTCTTCAGGGATCCAGGGGCACTGTTCTTGCACAAAATGGAGAAAACAAGACAATCGTGTAGAGGAAACTTTAATTCCTCTTTTAGAAAGCATATGCATCAAAATACTTATGAACAATTTCTTTCTTTAGATTCACTCTGGTCAATGATCGTATCATGGCTCTAAAACTGCTTACCATTTTTAGCTCCACCTGTCTCTACAGAAGGGTCTGCAGCACCCTAGGTAAGGTCCTATCCGTTCTGATTAAAGAAAGGCTTTACTTTCAGGTCCCTGTTGGGGTGCCACTTTCCAGAGTCCAGCTCCAGCTGGTCAGGGTTTCCTGAAGAAGGAACAGTGTCAGCATAGAACAAAACTTGGACACTGACTCTGTTGTTTTGCAATACAGATGCTGATTTATTTTTCTTTTCAACTTCTTTTTATACTTTTAGTTACATACAGTTTTGCCTTCAAACCCAGACGGATTTATTTTGTTTTGATCATTGCTCTAACCGTGATAAAATACTGTGGGTCTTCCCTTAAATTTGTAACAATGTATCCACTAAGAATCTTTATAGCATGTAATTTATCACAATGTGTTTTCTCTATTAACCCTAACCATCTAAACTTTTAACAACTTAATGCCTAACTTATGTTTTCCTAACATTTTATTTTTCTAAATAAAATTGCAAAAACTTTTCTACTATTTCAACCTTTCTATATTAATCATGTACTCTAAAATGCAAAAGTGTGTGTATCCTGCAAATTATAAGGTCATCCATCTGTTTTCTTCCATAAATGGCCACACCTAAAATTAAAACACTCATAATCATCACAACATTTTTCGTTATGATAAAAATACTTATATAACACTTCAAAATTAGCAAAATGAAAACAACATCCCCAAAGCTCATATATAATAACCAACTTAAAAAACTAAACCTAAAACTAATAAACCTATTATGATGCCATACATGATGTTTATAATTTGTGTCTATAGTCCCCTGACAGGGATCAAGAGAGCCCTGATGCACATTCAACCCAAGGCACCCAGGGATAAGAAAGTGCCAACCACAGTTTTTACATTGTTGCAGGTTCAAGCACCAAAAGGGTGGAGACAGAGAAACTCAAGTGGAGGGTAATATCTTGGTAGATAAATTTCCACGTCACTAACTGCTTGTTTCTACTAATAGATTATTTTAATGAACTACTATTTTTTTGCATCTCCCAACTCTACAGATACCAAAGGTGGACATAAAATGAGTAGAAGAAGCAGGGCAGAAAGCTACCCATAGTTGCCCTGCAACCTGGGGTCTTCGGCCTTCCCGACCCTGTCAACCTGAATGCCTCTGAAGCTGGCTCCCAATACTGTTTCATCAGTAGGTACTGGGCCTTGTGGTGTGGCCCTGAGAGGGGTTTGGAGGCCGAGTGCGGGGACTCATGCCTGTCATCCTGGTACTCTGGGAGCACGAGGTGAGAGGATGGCCTGACACCCCAGGTTGAGACCCACACGGGCATATTGACAAGACCTTGTCTCTACAAGAAGCGATAAAAGTGAGCTGAGCATGGTGGCGCATGCCTACCCTTCCTGTCACTCATGAGGCCATGGCAGGAGGATCGCTGGAGCCCAGCCAATATAGGTCACAGTGGACAAGAGTGGGCCCCAGAGCTCAGGGCTGGGTGACAGAGAGGTACTCTAACTCAGAATAATAATACCAACCTCCACCACCACTGCAACCACAGGCCGGGTTCAGGCACTCAGCTTGGTATCCTGGCCCTTCAGATGCCCAGGCGAGTGTGCGACCTGACTATGTGGGTTCAACAGCAGCCCAGGACATGGGATGAGACCTCGTCCTGGCCATCAAAAATGAATACAATGATTAGCCAGGCATGGTGATGCAGCCCTGTGTTTCCAGTCACTCAGGGAGCTGAGGTGGGAGGATCACCTGAGCCTGGCAAGTGGCGTCCACGGTGGCAGTGAGTGTGCCCCTGCACTCTGGCCTGGACTACAGATGGGGATTACGATTCTAAATAATAATACTCACCACCACCATCACCACCCCTGGCATCCACCGTGAGGAGTCATCCTCAAGGATGGGAGAGGAAAAGGCACTTTAAGGACTGCCATTTGCTGGAGGTTTCAAAGGTGGCCACTGGGCTCGTACATCCTGCACCTTCCACCATGTGCCCCAGAATGCCTGCCTCCACTCTACACACTCGGGACTCACAGCAAGGATGTGTGTGAGCTCAGGGAACAGAATTGCCTGAGCTAGGGTGGCCATTGGGCAGAGTGATCAAGGTGGTCTGGCAATGCACCAGCCTGCCCAGTTTCAGGGTATCATGTATGCCACCTTCATGCTGGGGGAGGGACCCCTCCTCTCCAGATCACTCCATTGTGCCCCAGGCATGTGGTCCATTCCCTGGGGTGCTGTTGACCTCCATCATGATGCACGTGGGAGACCTCTTTTTCATCACCAGAGTCTCCGTTGGCCAAGTTAGGGTGCGGCAGCATGATTGTGGCTCTTGGGGCCTTAACCTGCAGGGCTAAGTCAGTCCTCCAGTTTGGCCCCTGAGCAGCTGGGACTCCATGGGCTACCAAGCCTGACTTGATTTTGTGGACCTCACAACGAGATGAGGCCTGGTCATGTTGCTGAGCTGGTCTCTGACACCTGGGCTCAGGCAGCCTCCTGACTGGGCCTCCTAGGGTGCAGGGCTGAATGCCGTGAGTCACGGTGCCCAGTCTGGACTTTCATGTTCTGTCGGTGGGGACAATGCAAAGGAACACTACAGGATGGAAGTCACTGCATCCCATGTAGCCAGGACTGCAGGCACCACCATGCGTGACTCCATTGTTTGCATTCCTGGTTGTCTGCTCGATTGTCTGCCAATCCACAGTCTTTTGGGAACTATAAGCTCAAGACTGGGGTCTCCTTCCCAAATGATCTCTGTCTGTTCACGATAATCCCAGCTCCATCCCAAATGGAGGCACTTTTTTCCCTTTTGTCCTTTGTTTCTTTGAATTGGAGTCTTAATCCACTGCCGAGGGTGGAGGGCAGTATCTCTCTCCCAGCCACCACAGCTTCAGCCCTCCAGGATCTGGCAAGCCTTTCCCCAACCTTCCAAGGAGCCAGAATGATAGGTGCCCACCTCCAAGCCCAGCTCAACTGGGATGGAAGGCAGAGACGAGGTCTCACCGAGGTTCCTGGGTGGTTTTCGGTGTGCATGCCAGGGTTGGCCGCCGGCCTCGGCCTCCCAAAGCACTGGGAAGACGAGGCTAAACACTCGAGCCCAGCCACAATCCTTTGTCAAAAACGAACCAGAAGGCATGGAGTGGAAGCCCAACCTGATTACCCGGAGCTCTGTGAGGCCTAGGTGGGAGGATGGCTGGAGACCATGAGCCTAAGGTCAGCTCAGGCCATGAAGGGAGATCCCATCTCCACACCCAAAGAAACAGGGGAATTTGGATAAAGAAATATCCCCGGGTGAGGGATGTGTCCCTGGCCTTTCTTGGTGGAAGGTCCTCATTGCTGTGTCAGAGGGTCAGCCTACCTGGAGCACATAACTAACCTAGGAGAGGAGAGGCTGCAGGAACCGGGCCAGGGAGCCTTGGGAAATACAGCACCAAAGTGGGGGCAGGTATTGGGGGCTTGGGGCTGGAAAGTGCCGATCTGGCTGAACCTCCCATGTTGGGGGGGCAGGGACGAAGGACTGAGGGCAGAAAGTTTGAAAGAGAATGGATTTCTTTCTTTTTTTCATTCTTTCTTTTCTTTCCTCACTAGGTTTCTCAGACTTGTCTCAAACAGCCTAAGTCAGGTTGTCCTCTTGGTCTGGGACTCCCAAATTGCTGCGATCACAGGCTTTCTATTTGGTTGACATCCTTGTCTTCCTGCCTGGTATTTAACTCTGGGCCGGAGGTGATCCTCCTGCCGAGGCCTGCCCTCACCCAAGGTTTTCTGGGTTTTTCTTGGGGTCGAGGTGGGGGGTTGCTATGCTGTCCAGCTTGGACTTGAGCTCCCAGACTCCAGCCATTATCCCATCTCGGCCTACCCTTGTGCCAATGAGACAGCAGTGAGGTGCCCAGCCATTATGGCTACTCGAAGTTTTGAGAGTAACACAATCCCCTTTCCCGAGGAGGCCCCTGAGAGGATCAAGTGAGTCCACACTGGGCACGAGGTGGGCGGAGATGTGGGTGAACTGGCAGAGACACATCCCTGTGCTAAGCACTCTTCCTGGGGAGGGCTCGGCGGATGACACCTGCCACACACTCTGGGGTCATGGGTCTTTGGAGGGGGAGCCGGGCTCGCGGTGGGGCCCCAAGAGGGGTGTGGAACCTGGTTGCAGGGGCTCACGCTTTGTCACCTCTGGGATCTGGGAGGCCAAGGTGGGAGGAGGGCCAGATCCCCCGGTTCGAGACCAGCCCAGGCACCTTGACGAGACCTTGTCTCTCCAAACGCCAAAAAATTAGCATGGTGACACACGTCTGTTTTTCTGACCACTTGAGAGACCACAAGAGGAGCATCTCTGGAGACCAGCAGGTGGAGGTCGCTGTGGCCGAGAGTGGGAATCTGTGCTTCACCCTGGGTGACAGAGTGGGATTCCGACTCAGAATAATAATACCAACCACCACCACTACCACCAGCCCAACTCCAGGCTGGGCTTAGGGTCTCAGCCTGGCATCCCTGCCCTTCGGGGCCCCAGGCAAGTGGCAACCTGAGCCTCAGGGTTCAACAACAGCCCGAGACATGGGGCAAGACTTCATCTTGGCCATCAAAAATAAATCCAAACATTAACTGGACTGGTGGCGCAGGCCTGTGGTTCCAGCCACTCAGAGGTCCAAGGCAGGAGGATCGCCTGAACCTGGCAAGTGGATTCTGCGGTGGCCATTAGCATGACCCTGAACCAGCCTGGGTGACAGAGTGGGTTTCACACTCCAAATAATAACAATCACCACGACCACTACCAGTACCCCTGCCATCCAGCGTGAGGAGTCACCCTCAGGGGTGGGAGAGGAAAAGGCACTTTCGATCTCGTCATTCATGGGAGGTTTCAAAGGTGGCCACTGGGCATGTCCATATTGCACCTTCGGCCCCTTGCCCCAGAAGACCTCTCTCCACCCTCCACACTCGTACCCCACAGCAAAGATGTGTGTGAACTCACAGAACAGATGGCCCCAAGCTAGGGCGTCTGTCGGGAACAGAGCAATTAAGGTGGTTTGGCAATGCTGCAGTCAGCCCAGGTCCCAGTCGTCTTGTCTGCCACCTGCACATGGAGGAACGGCCCCTCCTGTCCCAATCACTCCATCGTCGCCCACCCATGGGGACCTTTGCCTGGGGAGCTGTGGATGCCTATTGTGATGCACGTGGGAGATGTCTTATTTGTGACTGGAGTCTCTGTCAGACGAATTGGGTCATGGCGGCACGATCGTAGCTCCTGGAACCTCAACTTGCGGGACTCAGGTGGTCCTCCCACATTGGCCCCCAAGCAGCTGAGACTCCAGGGGCCACAACGCCTGCCTCAACTTTGGGGACACTCGTGGAGACGAGGAATGGCCACATTCCTGGGCTGGTCTCTGATACCTGGGATCAGGCAACCTCCTCCCACCTCAGCCACCCAGGGCACAGGGCTGATGAATGTGAGCCACAGTGTCTGGCCTGGACTCGCACGTTCTGTTGGTGGGGGCATCACAAAGGAATGCCACAGGACAGAGGCCACAGCATCACGTGTAGTCGGGACCATGGGTGCCACCACAGCCAACTCCAGTGTTTGCATTACAGGGAGTGATGAGTTCTCTCTACAAGACCCAGGCTGGGCTAGAACTCCTGGGCTCCAGAGTTTACCTAACTCGGACTCCCAAAGCCACAGCCTGATTTTCTGCCAATTCACCCTCTTTCTGGAACTCTAGGCCCAAGGCTGGGCCTCTTTTCAAATGATCTCTATCTGTTCACGATGATCCCAACTCCATACATAAATAAATTCTCTTCTTTCTTTTCTTTGTTCCTTCTTTTCTTTGAGTTGGAGTCTCAGTTCGTCGCCCAGGCTGCAGGGCGGTGGCTCGCTCCTGGCCACCACAGCAAGATCCTGCCGCACTCCATATAGACTTATCCTGGCCTTCTGAGAAACCACAATGATAGGTATGCACCACCACCCCCAGCTCATTTGGGATGGTGGGTAGAGAAAATATCTCGTCAAGGTGCCCGGGCATGTCTTGATCCCTGGGCATGGACCAGCCACTGGCCTCGGTCACTCAAAGTGCTGGGATGATGAGGCTGAACCCTCGAGACCGGCCTTGATTCTTCATCAAAAAACAACCTGAAGGCCTGGTGCAATGACTCACGCCTGGAATGGCCACATTCCCAGGTTTGTCTCTGACACCTGGGCTCAGGCAGACTCCTCTCACCTCAGCCACCCAGGGCAGTGCTCTGGGTGACCAAGGTGGGAGGATGACTGGAGTCCAGGAGCCCAAGGCCAGACTGGGTCATGTAGAGAGACCCCGTTTCCACACCCATCCACACAGCGGGTCTGGGGCCAAGGTGCTCATCTTCCTGATCACTCCATTACTGAGGTGGGAGGATCAACAGAGCCTGTGATTTTGAGGTTGGCGGGAAACAACGGTTGTTTCCACAGACCCCAACCTGGGCCACAGAGCCAGATCCTTTCACCAAAAACATCAGAATCATACACAGATTCTCAAGTGCGTGTGGTGTGTTCACAGGCCGATTGGCTTTAGAGCCAGGAAAAATGGGATTTGGGGGATAGAAATTTTCCCGGATGAGGGCTGTGTCCCTGGCCTTTCTTGGCGGAAGGTGGGACTGTCTGTGGCACATTTCTTGCCTCAGAGAGGAGAGCCGGCAGGAACCAGGCCAGGGAGCTTCAGGAACTCCTGCACCAAAGTGGGGGCAGTCATTGGGGGGGTTGTGGGCTGGAAAGTGCCAAGCTTGGGGGACCCTAAAATGTAGGCGGGAAAGAGGGGAAGTACTGAGGGCAGAAGGTTTGCACTAGAATGGATTTCTTTCTTTCTTTCCTTCTTTTTTCTTTCTTTCTTTCCTTCTTTTTCTTTCTTTCTTTCCTTCTTTCTTTCTTTCTTTCTTTCTTTCTTTCTTTCCTTCCTTCCTTCTTTCTTTCTTTCTTTCTTTCTTTCTTTCTTTCTTTCTTTCTTTCTTTCTTTCTTTCTTTCTTTCTTTCTTTCTTTCTTCCTTCACTAGGTTGCCCAGGCTGCTCTCAAACTGCCCAACTCGGGCCATCCTCTCGGCCGGGCCTCCCAAAATGCTGCAATCACAGGCTTGCCATTTGGTTGACATCCTGGTCTTCCTGCCTGGTCTTGAACTCG
>NW_006975628.1:0-792 GCF_000164805.1 Carlito syrichta | reverse complement strand
TAGTGTCGTCTGATACAACTTGCCTTTCTTATTGTCTTCGGATACTTCTTGCCTTCTTAATGTCTTCTGATACTACTTGTCTTATTAGTGTCGTCTGATATTTCTTGCCTTCTTAGTGTCGTCTGATGCTACTAGCCTTGTTAGTGCCTTCTGATACTACTTGCCTTGTTAGTGCTGTCTGATACTCCTTGCCTTGTTAGTGCCGTCTGATACTCCTTGCCTTGTTAGTGCCGTCTGATACTCCTTGCCTTGTTAGTGACCTCGGATACTCCTGCCTTGTTAGTACCGTCTAATACTACTTGCCTTTTTAGTGCCGTTTTATACCTTTTGACTTGTTAGTGCCGTCTGATACTACATGCCTTATTGTTGCCGTCTGGTACTACTTGCCTTCTTAGAGCTGTCTAATACTACTTACCTTCTTAGTGTCGTCTGATACTACTTGCCTCCTTAGTGCCATGTGATTCTACTTGCCTCTTAGTGTCCTCTGATACTACTTGCCTTCTTAGTGTCGTCTGACACTACTTGCCTTTTTAGTGTTGTCTCTTACTACTTGCCTTCTTACTGTCATGTGAAACTACTTGCCATCTTAGTGTCGTCTGATACTACTTGCCTTCTTAATGTCGTCTGATGCTACTTGCATTCTTATTTTCGTCCGATACTACTTGCCATCTTAATGTCGTCTGATATACTTGTCTTCTTAGTGTCGTCTGATACTACTTGCCATCTTAGGGTCGTCTGATACTACTTGCCTTCTTTGTGTCGTCTGAAACTAACTTGCCTTGTTAGTGTCGA
>NW_006975627.1:0-13571 GCF_000164805.1 Carlito syrichta | reverse complement strand
AAATTTCAAAAAGGAAAATCTATATCCGTGGTGACAAAAGACACAGTTTTGTAAGGATCCCAACTCACCTCCACATAAGTATAAAGGTTTTATACAATTACAATGGAAATTCCAAAAGAATGTGCCTTGGAACTTAAACAAAAGAGTTCAAAGATGAATCTGGGAAAATAAGTCAGCATGAGTCGCTAAGGAGGCTTTGAAAAGAAAAACAATGGTGGTGCGGGTGGTGACTAGATAGGTGCTCCTGAGGCCTTAAACTTGTTTTCAGCTGTCTGCGGAACCGGGTCCAATTCCTCCTAACTCACATCCTCCCCGCCCCTCCCAGGAACCGTCTGCTGCAAGCCCAGCGCTTCTCAGGGCCCGAAGACCTCCCCCTCCAGTCTTCATCATCATCCCCATCCTATCTCCACCTAATCAAATCCCTGCTGCCTTCCTGACCTCCGTTCCTGCTCCTCCGGGTAACCTCAGATGACTTTAGCCTCGTTTATGTAACTGTGTGTGTGTGTTTATTAATATTATTACTCATACCCATTCAGCCATGGAATTCTTGAGGTTTCCAGCACATACCTCAGGCAAAGGATATTTAGAGCAAGTTGCCATTTTGTCTCTGCAACCCCCACAATGCTGTCAGGACCACTTCTCAATATTTAGTTCAGTACTACATTAAATGGTTTTTGTTGCTGTTGTTGGAATATCACTCTGTCGCCCAGACTGGAGTACAGTGACACGATCACAGCTCACCACAGCCTCAACTTTCTTCAGGTGATTCTCCCGCCTTAGCCTCCTGAGTAGCTGGGACTACATGCACCTACCACTGTGCTGCTCATTACTTTTTAATTTTTTTGTGGATGAGATCTCACTATGTTGCCCAAGCTGGTCTCAAATGCCTGGGCTCAAGCAATCCTCTCGCTTCAGCATCCCAAAGTGCTGGGATCACAGGCATGAGCCATGGCACCCGGCTAGTAACGAATTCAAGTTGCAGCCCACAAATAACAATACGGTATTATTGAAGAAGCAGCACCAAGAAGCCAGCACATGGTTGAGGAGACCTTCCTCTCTAGGGTGGAGACAAGGGGTCTCTGACACACTTTGCATCAATCAAGCCTTCAGTTGTTCCCAATGGTCTCAGGCTTGCTCAGGTCCAGGCCAAGGCAGGTGACTGTCACCAAGACACCCATGGAGGCAATACCGTGTGAAGGGCCCTGGCAGACCTGGGTTCAGATCCCATCTCTGACACAGGCCAATCTTGTGACTGAGCAAACTTGGCCTCCATGCTTTCATCTGTTTAATGGGGATGACAGAACTTGCCTCACGGAATGCTTATGAAGACTAAATGCAGTGACAGGTAAGGTGAGGAACACTGCTTTGCACAAAGTGCAGTGATTGTATTACTGTTACTAATATTCACTGGAGGGCAAAGGTTGTTCATCCCTGAGCGCCAGCAAGCACTTCAGCTCCCGCTGCCCCACCTCCACCACAGCTGGTGCCTGCTGCCTGCCATCACAGTGACACTCAGCACTCCTGCCCTGCTCTTGGGGAGTCCTGTGTCTCCTCCTCCCAGCGGTCTGAGGATAGCTCTGTCTCTGCTAGTCCACTCAGTTATGTCATTCCCCCCCCCCGAATGGCCTGGGGCCACCTCTGAAGGGCCAAGATGAGAGTCCGTGGGAGCTGAGGGCAGATCCAGCCTCTGTAGAAGGTGTCAGAGCCAGAGAAGAGGCTGAGGTGAGGAGCGGGAGACCTGCCCATCCTGCATTCCCAGAATCCCTCAAGTTGATCCATTTCTACTGCCATGGCTTCTGCCTGAGTTCTCCCCACCACCATCTCTTGCCTGGACCACAGGAGAAGCTGCCTAACCCCCTCTGCTGTCTCTACTTTTGCCTCCACAATCAATCCATTCTCTACCTAGCAGCCAGAATGTTCTTCCACTTCAGATCATGCCCTTCTTAAAGCCCTGCAGGGGCTTGGCGTCCCACTTAGAATAAACCCACCACCTTACTGTGGCCTTCAAGGTCCTGCCCCCGTCCCTGCCTGTGACTGCCACATGATCACGCGCCACTTTCCCATCACCCGCTGCACTCCCGCCCCTCTGGTGGCCTTTGCGTCCTTGGAGGGCATCGTGCCCTTTCGCACCTGTGGCACTTGGCACTTGCTGCTCTCTGTCTTGCACACTCTTTTTCTGACATATCCTCAACAGGCAGATCTCAGCTCAAATCTTGTTTCCTTACACACCAGCCTTCCTGATCACCTTATCCAAAGTGATTTTTTTTCCGGTTTTCTACAATTTTGCTGTGTCTCCCCTCCCCCGTCCCCATTGCCTGTTATCATTATCTGAAACTTTGTTGTGTGCATGTGAATGCATGTCTGTTCGTATTCAATTCAGTGTGGTTTAGGCAAATGCCCAGTGAAGGAAACACCTCCCTGAGGACAAGAATTCCCACCTGTCTCAGTCACTGCTGTTCTCACCCAGAGCAGCACCTGGCCCAGGCATGAGCTCATAAGTCTATGTTGCATAAATGAGCATGCATTTCAGTGAAGGCAACCTTACCGGTCAGAATGAATGACTGTGCCTGATTTGGGGTTGATGACATGAACGATGACTCCGTGGTGGCCCCAACTCCTTTCGAAAAAATAGCCTCCTTCCCCCAGGCCCCACGGGTGCAGGGTCTTGTTCAGAAACGTCCAGGAGAACTTCTTCTGTCCATGCAGCTTGAGAGTGCTGCCCTCTTCCAACTCCAATGTACTTTAGGCCAAAGTAGGGATATGGATGCACACCCTCATCAGCCCTGTGAGAGAAAACAGCACCCCAGACACACCTCTTTACTGGACGCTGAACCCAGAGGGGACCTGGGAGTCGCTGCTCCCTCACTCCCACTGGGGACACTGCAGAGCAAGTCACACTTCTGGTGATCGCCTAAGGTCGGTAAAAATAACACTAGCCACCTGGTCTTCTTCAGTCAGACAAAATGATGTCCACAGGGCCGGGCGGACATACTCATTATTAGTGCACAGGTTGGCATTTCTTCTTTTCAGTTCTGAGTGTTTTCTATTTTGGTCCATATCAGATGTGGAACCACCTGGACATGCACTGTATACCCTGTGTGTTCTTGCTATTACTTCTTAGCACTCTCAGGAGCTTAAAGAGGGAACACAGCCAGAGGCAAATACCACATGGCATGCTCCCAAATCTCATTCATCATAGCCCATTAAAGAAATGCCTGCAGAGCTTCCCAGAGCAGGACTTGGTTAGAAGGTAGCTGCAAATCTGGCAGTGACTTCTATAACACAAGCGCAGTCCCCAGGCCCCGATCAATGACACACCTCATGGACTTCCCCAGCTCACCCGAGCACCATGTCTGTCTTGTCCATGGTCTCCATCTGGAGAATAAAATGGTGTTCCTATTTTAAAGCCTCGCCCTCTTGGCCTCCTCTCGGCTTCCTGTCAGAACCAAGGGCAGCATTTGGCCCACAGGAGTGGTCTACCCACCTTCCATAGAAAACGATGCTGAAATTGCCCTGGAAAGGACAGAGGGTGCTCCCAGCATGCATCTGTCCTCTGTTGTCAATCAGGATGTGCCGGGCTCACAAAACGATTGGCTCACTGTGGTCTAGTGACTAGTTCCCTGAAGAGGGAGGAGTGGGGTGAGGATTAGCACCATTAGTTGTGCTAAAATGCAGTCATTGTGTGGGGAAAACTAAAATACACAAGACACCTTTGAAATTTACTCTTAAACATCCTCACACCTGTCCACTTAAATAGTTCCATGACAATAATGTTGAGGCTTTGAGATTGAGAAGGATTAGACAGAACATTTCTGGAGCTTTCGTCTTCACATGATTTCGAAATTGTGCAGACTTACTGTTGTTTTGGATTTTTCTTGGGCATAAAATATCACTGATTCTATTCCAAAGTTTCTCATCAGATGTCCTGTGCGATTAACTATTTAAATTTTACATGAAATAGCAGATTCCACTTGGATTTTGATTTAATGCTTTATAAGCATTATAACATATATTTTTGCTAATTAAATGCAAACTTTTGGAAGATTTATATGTGTGTGTGTATATATATGTATATATTCATATATGTGTGTGTGTGTGTATATATATAAAGAACACAGGTGTCAAGGGTAAGGCTACAGCAGAGCCAAGGGCAGACCTCCATCTCATCCAGGCAGGCAAAAAAGGCACATCTTTCAAACATTCCTGTGCTTGCTGTGCTTATGAGTGCAGTTGTCCCTTGACATTCATGAGGGATTGGTTCCAGCACCTCCGTCAGACACTAAAACCTACAGATGCCTAAGTCCTTGATATAAAATGGTATACTGTTTGCATATAACCTACGCACATTCTCCCATACACTTGAAACTATATCTAGATTCCCTGCAATACCTAATACTATGTAAATGTTTTATAAATAGTTGTTAAACTGTATTTTTAGGAAATAATGACAAGAAAAGAAATCTGAATTTATGAATACAGAACCCATGGATATGAAGGACCCACTGTGATTAATTTTCTCTTCTCTCTGCTTTGCAAGGTGTGAATAATGCCCATCTGGGTAACTGCCATCCCTACACGTACTGCACTTAATGAACAAGCCTCTGAAAATAAGAGAAGCAGGACTGCCTATGGCACTAATAAGGAGTTTCCTCTATAAAGCCTCTTTTCACTGAGATTGTACCTCCAACCAGCCATTTCTAAGAGTTCAGACTGACAGTTATCTCAAACAACCAGAAGCTCTGACATGAGCCCAAAACATGTGATACTTACTCCATCCATCTGAAGTCATGGCAACCTGCACCCTATCTGCTAGGCTCAAGGGAGTGGAGGGAAGGGGGAGCAGAATGGAGGTACTGGCTTACCTCCTTCTGTGATGTGGATGGAGTAGCCCGTGGCAGAAGTGGTGAGCAGCAGTGTGCTGCCTGGCTAATGTGAACATGGTGGTCCTGGTCATGGACAGGGTTCCAGGGCTGCAGCTCAGGGCTCTGATCAGGGCAACCAGTGGCCACTGCCAAGGACAGAGAGATGTCAGTGTTTCCGTCTATCAGCCTCACCAAGCAAGAGTTGCTATAGACCAGAAGAAGGTCTAAAGCATCTTTATGTTCCCCACCTCCTCTCTATGAGGGTTAAAAAAAAGTGTGGCCTTCAAGAAATGAGAGACTCCCTGAAATAGGAGGCAGGAACCTAAGGGCCAGTCCAGTGTCTCTCATTAGTTCATCTTGTATCTGTGAACAAGTGACTCCCCTTTTCTGGTTTCAGTTTTCTCATTTAAAAATACAAGATAAACCAGATAGCTACTCAGGACATTCCAAGATATAAAGTTATATGATTTATCCAGATCACTCAGCTTCCAAGACATTCTGTGTCCTGGAAAGCAATATTTGAAGAGTTTAACACAACTCTTTCCCCTCTGCATGAGGATTAGATCTTTGGTTAATTTTCTAGCTCTGTTCCCCTGGAAACCTGAGAAAGATGGTGTCTATGAACTATGTTACCTAGCAACATTGCTTATAACAACATGATCCTTAATTGGCGAACAACATCTCAACTGGGAGGAACTGTAGTTACAGATTCTATTTCTACCTGGTGGAGACGTCATGCTGTGGGCTTCCCTGGGGGCCACGACTCTTGCAATTAGATGTTTTGCAAGAACCCTGAAAAGTAACTCCACAGAGTTGCTATAAGAGATGCTGGCTCTGGTGACACACGAGGCTTCTAAGACAGAGTGGCTCCCTTACTTGTCCAGTGACAGTCTTATTTTCTCTCACCTGAGCTGTCCCCTGGGGGCCAAAGAGAATAGCTCTTGAAGGTTGTGAGGGAAGTGCCAGGGTGATGCCCGTGGAAGAAAATAGCCCGAGGCTGCCCCCATGCTATCTGTGTTTTCCCTTTTAACTTTCCCAAGTAAGTCTGCTGACCAGTGTGACAAGTGGTCACCTAGTGCACCTGCATTTTAGTTGAAGCTAAAAAGACCCACAGTAGGGAGTGCAGAGGCTTCCCTACTTCCCTTCCATTTCCATACGGCTAACAAGGCTCTACCCAGTAATGTACTGTGGTGGGTCAAGGAGGAGAACTGTCTGTCCCCAAAACTGGAACGACCTCCACGATAGCAAGGAAAAAGCCAGAGGGAAGGAGGAAGTGTACAGAACAGGATGGAAATGGACTGGCTCAGAGAACGGGCCCCAACACCCTCCTTTTCTCTGTGCCTGGAAGGGTGTGAAGTATGAAACAATCTGTTTCACATGAACGCGGGGCAGAGGTGAGGGGGTGGGAAGGTGGTGTTCAGGGGAGCCCGGGGCAGGGCACGGCCTCAGAAGTGGAGGCTCCGGGTGGGTGCTGTGATGAATGGAGGCAGGCGTCACGGCTCAGCCCCTGAGGAAGTGAGCCTAGGAGAGGCCGTGCCACTCAAGCCGAGAGGGTGCAGTGAACCAACACAGATCTGAGGAGGGATTCCAGCTTCAGGGTAAGGACCGGCATGCAGGGTCCCAATGACACTCGAATCGTATTCAGCTACTTCTGGAATAAGCATGTCTGTGCCATATTCACACATCTCAAGGAGAGCCGGAAGGGGGTTGGCCCTCTATCTACACTCAACAGCGTCAGATATGGTCCCCAAGCCCTCACTGCCTTGTCCTCTTGGCTCACCTGAAGGCAGTGACTGGCCCTTCCGCTCTTCTCTGCAAAGCACAAGGCAAGTACTCGTGTGACAAGTCTCGCTCCCCATCCCCCTCTTCCCAGCACCCCAACAACCTTCCTTCGTGTTCCCTCCACCTCACTCTCAGCCCCAACCTGAACTTTCGGTCTTTCTAATTGAGAAAAAATTGTGTTGTTTTTGGAGTTTCCACCAAAGTAGATCTCCCTCCTCTTGTAAATGCCAAGGGCCTCAAGCAGTGGCAAGGCCCAACCTACTTGGAGTTTGAATGGCAAGGGTTGGCTTCTGCATCCCTCTGATGTCGAAGAAAGGCACAGACCAGAGGGAACCAGAGGCACAGCCTCTTTTCCAAATGGTGTATATGCAGACAGCAAGTACCAGGGTGTAAGAGGAAATAATCAAGCAAGTACCTGTGTACACCGCTCTGGCAG
Source organism: Carlito syrichta (assembly GCF_000164805.1). Taxonomy (NCBI): domain Eukaryota; kingdom Metazoa; phylum Chordata; class Mammalia; order Primates; family Tarsiidae; genus Carlito; species Carlito syrichta. Next base: position 6,491 of record NW_006975627.1, on the reverse strand, counting down.
GTCACCCTAAAAGACAAGCCCAAACCCAGTTCCTGGCACAGTCAATGGCCCCTTTGTGTTTATTAATGAAATAAATAACAGAAGGCTACTTGAACGAATTCAGGAAATATTGTCAATGATTACATCAAAAGTTAAAATACTGATTGCTCGCTATGTGCTCTGAGGATCAGAAAGATTCTATAGAAATCTCAGTAAAGGACTTTCACTACTTATGGTTATAGATAACTTTCTTCCATCAATGGGTTAAAAAAGCAAAACATAATACCATGTAAGGTTCTTTATCCTTATTATAGAAAAGCATCAACCTCAATGAATATAATAATAGCACTTAAAAAAAGTAATCCACTTTCATTTAATATTTTGATGGTAATATTATAGTACTCAACCCCTATTCAAAATTTAAAAATTGTCTCCTACCCCTCATCATCTTTTTTTTCCAGTCAGGGTCTCACTCTGTTGCCCAGGTTGGACAGTGTCGTACACTGGCATGATCAAGGCTCACCGCAGCTTCAACCTCCTGGGCTCGGGAAATCTTCCGGCCTCAGCCTCTTGAATAACTGTATTACAGGTGTGCATCACTACGCCTGGCTAATTTTAAAAATTTTATGTAGATATGAGGTCTTGCTATGTTATCCAGATTAGTCTTGAACTCCAGGGCTCAAGAAATCCTCCTTCTCGGCCTCCCAAAATGCTGGGATTACAGGTGTGAGCCACCATGTTTAGACTCTTACCATCTTCTACTCCAAGTTTGTTTATCTGAGTATGCTTCCTATAATACAGGGATATTGCCTTGCACTCTGGATGTTAATTCAAAGTCACTTTAAATAAAAAACCAGCATTACTGAGACCAGAAAATAGACCTCAACATTGTTTAGAGGATCACAGCTGAAAAGTGCTTTAATGTACCCAGATCTCGTGACACCAAGATGGAACTGAGTTCAGATAGCACAGACAGAGGTGGAATATTGGCCCTTAGAAAGTATGTATGTGTGTGTGTGTGTGTGTGTGTATGTATGTGTGTGTGTGTGTGTGTGTGTGTGTGTGTATGTGTGTGCGTGTGCGCATGTGTGTGTGTTTCTGGCCCCCTAGAGTGGTTTTCAAAATTTGAATTAGTTGCTAACATTTAAAGACTAAGAAATTTTTACATAAAAATCTAGATTTCTGACTTCTAGAAATTCAGAAGATCCTGCAACAGGAGATCCATATTCTTACACAGCAGCAATCGACTAGAACTGAGAAGTCGGTGCCCCTTCAGAGGGGCCTCAACATTCCAGGTGACCACAGTCCCTACCTGGCCAGTGTCCCTTATCAATGTCAGGTGCCCGACTCCTGGTGACACTGAGTTTGCAACACCTGATCCCATTCCAACACCTTCATGTTGTGGATGATGAAACCGAAGTCCAGGATGAGACTCGCCTGGGGTCAGGATGCTAGTAAGAATGGGCAGGGCCCAGCCATCCTGGCCCATTCCAGGGCTCCTTCCCTGGCTCCCCCGATGGCAATCTTGCTTCAGTGAGGGGCTGTGTCTTCCACACTGAGACACAGAGGTTCAAATATTTGTGCAACTCACCTGTAGACATGGCCCCTGGGAAGCAGGCCAGCATGAGCCGGCTGATTGTCACCATGGCCCTGGGGGGGAAGTCCTGCCTTTCGGCTGCTCCCATCCTGGCAGAGGGCTTCCTGAAAGAGAAGCTCACCAGAGTCAGATATGTAGCCTTGGTGGGCTGGAATCAGTATGCAGGATAGACACGAAGACAGAGCCATATGCACACACAGAGGCAGGGGACTGGGCACTGCCAGAGCGGGCACACTCCAGCCAGCCCAGGGTGGAGTCCTCACTAGCGGCTTCCTCCACTGCCATGTCCCAGGGCTGGGTGAATCGGGGCATGCAAGCCCTGCCCCTATCCTGCCTGTGTCCTGCAGCTCAAGAGACCAAGTGATGGATGGAATTTCAGCCTTGGCGCTCAAGTTTCCTCCCCTCTAGAACGAAGCTTTTTTCTTAAAATAAGAAACAAGAGAACAAAAGTCCTCACACTGAACATGAGCTGGGAATTAGATGCCACGAACTTGCTGTGTGAGCTCAGCCGGTTTGTTTAACCTCTCTGGATCTGTTTCCTAATCCTTAAAATGAGACTGTGGACTGACTGATTTCTCACCTTTATGTTATCAGTCTGTGCTTTTAAAACCAGTCTTGGATAGTAGTGTTGAAAATCTAAATACTGATGCCTATATGTTATAAACCCTCTTCATTTTACCTACCCAGGAGGAAGGCAGGGCACAGATAGCTCATTGTTTCCCAACATCTATCGTTTCCTCCTTCCTCATTAACACAACTCCAGGTTTTTATCTAGAGTCATGGCCACCGAGAAGAAATGCTACATTCCTCAGTCTCCCTTGCATGAATATGGCCTTGGAATTAAGTTCTGGCCAATACAGCAGAGGTACAGTGTGTGAATTTCAGGAAATGTCCTTAAAGGAAGGGCAGAGATACTTTCTTCCTTCCTTCCTCCTCCCTGCTGGCTGGAATGCAGATATGAGGGCTATCTTGGGCCATGCAGTAGGAACCATTCACTGAGGGTGGCAATTCAGATAGAAAGAAGCTGGGCTCTGACACCACATAGAACCAAAATAGCTCTAGGTGCTGGACTTACTTTTTAAAAAATTTGTTTAGAGACAGGGTCTCGCTATGTTGCCCAGACTGACCTCAAATTCTTGGATTCAAGCGATCCTCCCGCCTCAGCCTCTTCAGTAGCTTAGTTTACAAGTGAACACCACTGTTCCCAGATGATGGACTTACTTTCATGAGAGAGAGAATTAAACTCCTATTTTATTGAAGCCACTGTTATTGTTTTCCTTTTATTCATACAGAAGGTTAATATAGGAATCTACCTAGGTAAACTCAAGATAGGAACTTTAAAAAAAGAAGATCTGCGATTTCTCTTCAGAATATAATGTCCCTTGGAGAGATGTCTTTTTGAGTCCTCTGTAGCACACACAGCTTAGATGGGCAGCTTCTACACCATCTCCCCAATTCCTCCCCAAATATGACTTTCGTTGTGCCCAGTAACAAACAGTTCTTCTCCCATGCTGAGAAAGAGGCTGATCTATCTCACCCGACACAGCCTCCTCCCTTTGAACCAGCTCAGCACCAAATCTGACTACCTCTGACCTTTCAGTCCAAAGTGAGGTTCTTTGTGTGAGATCAGTGAGTCAGGGCAGGTAGGAGGGTCTGAAGCAAGCACACGATGGCCCCCTGCCCGGTGCCCTCCCATACAGGTGTGCTTGGAGAGGGAGGAAACAGTACTCTTAGAATCAGTACTGGCGATGTCCTTTTAACAGATACCCGGCCTGACTCAGGCCCACTCTGCTGAGAAAAACAGGGCCCGTTCTAGTCACTTTGGCCAGATTGCCGATGTCACACATCTCAGCACCTGGGGATGGCGACTTTCCCATGGCCGCAAAAGAGGAGTGCTCAATTTCATGCTCTTTGCAATAGAAAGAAGGGGACACCAGGGACAGAAGCGTGCTGTGGTCCTCAGGGGAAAGCCAAAGTCCTGCTCTCCAGTCTCCATCAGTTTAGAAAACCAAAGGTATTGGCTATCTGCTGCCAAAGGGCCCCAGATAGTCCTGGGACTTTCATGCCATGGGCTGGCACCTTCACTTGATCGAGGAAGACAACAGGCAGCAAGGCTGGAGGGGCAGGGAGTGGGAGGCAGGCTGGGTGGGGACACCCCTTCTGCCTGAACACACTGCAGGACCCTCATCAAGACGTTTCCTTCTGTCAGCCTCAGGCTTCCCATGTAGGGTGAGGCTGGTGACATGGACATTTGCTGAAGTTCTGACATCTTCTGAATATATCATAGGTCATTTCGAAGTTAAAACAAAATCACTTTGCAGATGGATGTAAAAGCAATTCCATGTGGAGGGACTAAGCTCTCCACTCCCCTTCCGAACAATAGTGAGAGCTTCTGCTCTGTCAGACTAGCTGTCTGAGCCACAGAGGCAGACAACTTCCCAAAGGGGTGACTCCTGCATTGCTGAGCAAGTGGTCATCTGTGCTTTCTTGGATGTGAGTGGTTTCCAGCCTGCCTGGGGACATATGTCCCAAGAAACATTCTGTCAAAGTAAATCTTAAAAGATTCTCAAATTTCACCAGGGAGGACAGCTTTCTCCACTGGCCACTAAAAACTTTCTGGCAACGAGAATTAAGATTTGGCTTCTGAACTCTCGAGATAGTATCGGACAGTTCCCAGCTACCAAAGACCTCTGAAGAGCACATGGTGGCTCACGGTACTGGAAGTCTCTGCAGGAAGTTGTTGGCTGGATGACCACTGTCCTCACTGGGTTTGAGGGCCACTCAGAGACCAGCTCATGAAGGCCAGAGCAGACCTGTCCTTTAAAAGGCAGAGTGAACTTTCTGAGTGGAGCCTGTGAGGAAAAAACTGCAGATACCCTTTTCTGAAGAATCCTCCACAAGTCTTCACAACAACAAGCTGGAATAGTCCAGAAGCTCGGCAGCCCCTGCCCAGCTGCTATGCGGTCCTGGTGTTTTTCAGACCTCCCAGGGCCAAGAAGACACTGGAGTCAAAGTAGGGGTGGGAGGTGTTTCTTGCTGGCATCCCTGTCCACGGCCATCACCCACCAGGCGCCCAGGGCTTTGCTCTCTCTTCAGGTAGCCCCAGCCCCAGCCGCACTGGAGTCTAGGCTTGTCATCTGCAGAGCAAGAGGAACACAGTGTTATGAGCACTTCCAGAGAGACCCAGAGCAACAACACTGAAAGAGCACACTCCCATGGCAACTGGGCCCCTGGGGATGAGGATTCTTGTTGCCCAGAGAGGCTGGGGATGCTGGAACTTTTTCTAGGGCTCATCAAGGGAGAGGGAGGTAGGGGAAGAGCCAGTTTAAGCAGTTGAGGAAGGAGGTGAGGCGAGACCAGCAGGGTCATCCAGAAGCTCGTTTCTTGGGATCAGTCAGCAGAGAAACAGGTATCGTACTCCCTGTCTATCCTGTGTGATGCGATTGTTGTGTCAGGCAAACCTACGCAGGGCTCAGCTCAGCAACTAACAGGACAGTGCGGTGGCCAAGAGCACGCCCTCCAGAGACATTGGGAAAACCATCTGGCCACTTGGGTCTCACTTTTTTAAATTTGTAAAACTGAGATGATGCACCCTAAATTATGATCATTGCGAGAATCAAAAGAGACCCTGTGCCTGACCCATGGTCATTGCTCAAGGCATGGAGGCTGTTGGTATTAAGGACACTCAGCAGCATGTGGGAAGAGTCCCGGAGATGGGATCTGAAAACTTGGGTTTGAGTTCCAACTCTGGCTCTCACTGACTGCGTGGCCTCAGGCAGGTCACTCAATCTCTCTATGCCTACTCATTGTTAAAATGGTGCTAATAATGGTACTCATAAACAGAAGTTGTGAGGGTCAGCTGAGATACACTAGCTCAGAAAATGTCAGCTCACATGTCCCTGGTCTCTGGATAAGGTCTTGTGCGGCGGGGGGGTCAGAGGGAATCAGATGTGAATCCTGACTCTGGAGTATCTTACTGGCAAGGACGGTGAGAGACAAGTCCCCAAGGAACTCAAGTCCCAAATGGCAAGCTGCGGTCTTCTTGGGCAGAGGAGACAAAGAGACGGCTCCATGGACCAAGTACAACAATCTGCACATTTACTCTTTGCCTCACTTAGCAGGGTTCAGGGGACAAGTTTGATTTGAGCCTAATAAATCTGGACACATTCCTTAAAATGATACACATGTATATAAGTCACGTTTTCGCCCTCTGAGAGGCGGCAGGCTTTGAAACGGACCACACCCTTATGACTTCTCTTGGGCACAGTTCGATTGATGCTTAGTGCCCCTCGTTGTCTACCCACCTGTTGTGGGCTGAATTGTGTGCTCCCAAAATTTGTGTGTTGAAGTCCTAACCCCCAGTCCCTCTGAATGGGACTGTATTTGGAGACAGGACCTCAAAAGAGGTCATGAAGGTAGAATGAGGTCCTGTGGGCAGGCCCTAGTCCAGTACGACTGGTGACCCCATAAAAAGAGGACATTAGGACAGAGAGACAAGGGGAAGAGCCTGTGAGGACAGAGGGAGAAGTTGGCCACCTACAAGTCAAAGAGAGAAGCCTCAGAGGGGACCAACTCTGCCGACACCTTGTTCTAGACTTCTAGTCTCCAGAGTAGTGAGACAATAAAACTCTGTTGTTGGATGCCCCCGGTCCATGCTACTTTGCTGTGTTTATCCTAGCCAACTCATATAACATCCTTGAGTCAGTTACTTAAGGCTTCTGAAGTTCAGCACTTTCTCATCTGCAATGACAATAATAATCATGGAAGCAAATACTGCCATAGGCCTACCAGGTGTCAGACACTGCTTTATGCGTCATTTTTCATATACTGACTAATTTACTCTCGCATAGCAATCCTCTGAGCTAGGTATTATTACTATCTCTAGCTTACGGGAGGGGAAACTGAGGCACAAAAT
>NW_006975626.1:0-6827 GCF_000164805.1 Carlito syrichta | reverse complement strand
CATGATCTGACGTTGAAACTATTGTCATCAAATAGATAATTGTATAAATGAGCCTTTCTTTTATCTTTATTTTTATCAGTATTTTGTATTTTGATATTGTGGGGTACAGTTAAGGATTAGGTATAAAAATATGCTTCGTTCAGGCACACTTGTTGATAAGGGGTGTTTCCCCGTCCCCAGGCACATATTACTATCGTTAATCCCACCTCCCTTCCCCTCCCCCCATAGTTTCCCACCACTGTCAGTCCTTTTCTTATAGTATTACGATGAATGTTCAAGGTTCACTATATGAGTGAGAAGATGTGATACTCAGATCTTTGTTTCTGTGAGAGGTCACTCAGTATTATAGACTCTAGTTCCATCCAGATTGCTGTGAAATTCATGATTTTGTTCTTTTTTATGGCTGCATAGTATTCCATCGTGTGTATATACCACATTTTTTAAATCCAGTCCTCTTTTGATGGACAGCATGGTTGATTCCAGGTTCTTGCTATTGTGAACATTGCTGCGATAAACATACGTGTGCAAGTATCTTTTTCATAGAGTGATTTGAGTTCTTCATGGTATATTCCCAGTAGGGAGATTGCAGGGTCATATGGGAGGTTGATATTAAGAGCTTTTAGGAATCGCCACACTGTTTTCCACAGAGGTTGCACTAGTTTGCACTTCCACCAACAGTATAGGAGTGTTCCTTTTCACCACACCCTCTCCAGCAACTGTTATTTTTTGAGTTATTGATAATTGCCATTCTGACTGGAGTTAGGTGGTATCTCAGTGTGGTTTTGATTTGCATCTCCCTGATGATTAGTAAGGTTGAACATTTCTTCATGTGTCTGTTGGCTGCTTAGATGTCTTCCTTAGAGAAGTGTCTGTTCATATCTTTTGCCCACTTTTTAATGGGGTTGTTTGTTTTTTTTTCTTTTCAGCACATTTGAGTTCCTAGTAGATCCAAGATGTTAAGTCTTTGTCGGACCTGGAGTTGGCAAATACTTTTTCCCAGTCTGTGGGCTGTCTCCCTGCTCTCTTGATGGTTTCTTTGACTTTGCAGAAGCTTACAGTTTAATGAGGTCCCATTTGTCTATCTTATCTCTTATGGCCTGTGGGTTTCGGGTTTTGTTCAGGAATTGGATGCCAGTTCCAATTTTCATAAGGGTATATCCTGCATTTTCTAAGGTTCTTATGGTTTGAGGTTTTACATTTAGGTCTCTAATTCATTTAGAGTTAATTTTTGTGTATGGGGATAGATAGGGGTCTTGTTTGAGTCTTCCGCATGTGAACTTCCAGCAAGAGCTTTCGTTTAAAAAAATTTTTTTTATTTTAAAGATGTGGGGTACAATTCAGGTTTAGGTATACAAATGTTCATTATGCAGGTACCCTTGTTGATGAAGCGTGCTCCCTCCACCCCAGGCAGATACTCACTACTGCCAATCTACCCCCTCCCCACCAGCAGTTTCCCGCTACTGTCAATCCTTTTCTTATAGTATTGTGATAATTGTTCAAGGTCTGCTTATGAGTGAGAACATGTGATACTCAGTTCTTTGTTTCTGTGATAAACCACTCAGTATTATAGACTCTTAAGTCATCCAAGTTGCTGTGAAATATATAATTTTGTGTCTTTATGACTGTATAAAACTCCATTGTGTATCTGTACCACATTTTTAAAATCCAGTCCTCTTTCGATTGGCAGGTTGGTTGGTTCCATATTTTTGCTATTGTGAACAATGCTGCAATAAGCAAACATGAGCAGGTACCCTTTTCATAGAGTGATTTGAGTCCCTCCATGTATACTCCCAGTAGGAGGATTCTGAGGTCATATGGAAGGTCGATTTTTAGATCTTTTAGGAATCATCATACTGTTTTCCACAGAGGTTGCATTTGTTTACATTCTCACCAGTAGTGTAGAAGTGTTCCCTTTTCCCCTCAACCTCTCCAGCATCTGTTATTCTTGGATTATGGATGACGACCATCTTGACTAGCATTAGGTGGTATCTCAGTATGGTTTTCATTTGCATTTCTTTGATGACTAGTGAGACTGACTATTTTTTCATGTATCTGTTGGCTGCTCATCTGTCTTCTTTTGAGAAGTGCCTATTTATAGATCCATTGCCCACTTTGTAATGGGGTTGTTTGTTTTTTTCTTTTTGGCATGTTTGAATTTCTTGTAGATCCTAGATGTTAAGCCTTTGTCAGACATATAGTTGGCAAATATTTTTTCCCAGTCTGTGGGTTGTCTCCCTGCTATCTTGGTGGTTTCTTTGGTTTTGCAGAGATTTGTCAGTTTGATGAGGTCCCACTTGTCTATCTTGTTTCTTATGGCTTGTGAATTTGGGGTTTGGATCAAGAATTTGTTGCCAGTTCCAATTTCCATAAGGGTGTCTCATACATTTTCTAAGGTTCTTATACTTTGAGGTTTTACATTTAGGTCTCTGATCCATTTAGAGTTGACTTTTGTGGATGGTGATAGGTAGGGGTCTTGCTTTAATCTTCTGTGTGTGATCAGCCAGTTTTCCCAGCACCATTTACTGAATAGGTTCTCCTCTCCCCAGTGGTTGGTAGTGGAGGCTTTGTCAAAGATGAGTTGGTTGAGAAACTGAGGTTTTCCTTCTGGAATCTCTATCTTGTTCCATTGGTCTATATGCTTGTTCTTGTACCAATACCAGGCTGTTTTGATTATTGTAATTTTATAATAAAGTTTTAAGTCTGGGAGTGTGATACCTCCCTCTTTGTTTTTGTTGGTTTGTTTGTGGGTTCTTTTTGTTTTGTTTTGTTTTTTGCTGAAGATTGTTTTGGCTATTCGTGGTCATTTATGTTTTTGCATGAATTTCTGTATCACCATTTCCAGGTCTAAGAAGAATGCTGTTGGTAATTTAATGGGTATTATATTAAATCTGTAGATTGTCTTGGGTAGGATGAACAGCTTAGAAATGTTGTTTCTTCCAATACATGAGCAAGGAATGTTTTCCCATTTGTTTGTGTCATCTTTAATTTCTTTGAGCAGTGTTTTGTAGTTTTTGTTGTAAAGCTCTTTCACATCTCTTGTTAGGAAGATGCCAAGGTAATTCATTTCTTCTGTGGCTATTGTGAATGGGATTATGACTTTTATTTGGGTTTCTGTTTGTTTATTATTGGTGCATAGAAATGTGACTATCTTTTCCACATTTATGTTATATCCTGAGACTTCCCCATAGTCCTTTTTCAGTGTAAGGAGGTTTTTGACAGATTCTCTTGGGTTTTCAAGGTATAGAACCATGTCATCTGCAAAAAGTGATAACTTGGTTTCCTCTTTTCCTATTTGGATACTCCTGATCTCCTTCTGTTGTCTGATTGCTCTAGCTAGGACTTCCAATACTATGTTGAAAAGGAGGGGTAAGAGTGGGCATCCTTGTCTTGTTTCGGTTTTCTGGGGAAATGGTTCCAATTTCTGTCTGTTCCAATATGCTGGCTGTGGGTTTCTCATAGATGGCTCTTAATAGTTTGGAAACCATCTATGTCTAGATATTCTAGGATTTTTATCAAGAGAAGGTGCTGGATTTTATCAAAAGCTTTTCTCACATCTAATGATATAATTATGTGGTTTTTGTTTTTGCATCTTTTGATGAATTTAATTACATCTGTAATTACATTACAGATGTTGAAGCAGCCTTGCATCTAGGGAATTAAGCCTATTTAACCATGGTAGATGATTTTTGAGATGTATTATTGAATCTGGTTTGCTGGGATCTTGTTGAGAATTTTAGCATCTATGTTCATCAAGGATAACAACTGTAGTTCCCTTTCTTTGTTGGATCCTTACCTGGTTTGGGTATCAATGCGATGTTAGCTTCATAAAATGATTTGAGGAGAGTTCCATCTTTCTCAATTGCCTGGAATACTTTCAATAGGATTGGTATCAGCTCCTTGTATGTTTTGTAAAACTCTGCTTGAAAGTCATTGGTCCAGGATTTTTTTTGTAGGTAATTTTCATATGACATAGTCAATTTCTTGGATTGTTATTGCTCTGTTTAGGGTCTCGATTTCTTCTTGTTTCAACCTGGGTAGGTTTTGTGATGTCAGAAAGTCCTCCATTTCCTTTAGGTGTTCAAGTTTGTTTCCATATAAGAACAGAGTAGTCTCTGATAATCTTTTGGATTTCTTTGGGGTCCATTGTGACTTGACCTTTTGCATTTCTGATTGTGTTTATTTGGGCTTTCTCTCTCTCTTTCTTGGTCAATCTAGCTAGGGGAACATCAATCTTGTTTATCCTTTCAAAGAAACAGCTTTTTGTTTCACTGATTTTTTTGTATTATCTTTTTGTCTTCTGTGTCCCTAATTTGGTCTTTTATTTTGGTGATCTGGATTCTTCTGCTCAAGTTAGGGTTTTGGTAATCTTCCTTTTCCAGCTCCCTTGGTGATTTGTTAGGCTGGTAACTGTCATCTTTCCATTGTCTTCATGTGTGCTCATAGAGATATGAATTCCCCACTTAGTGCTGATTTCAGGGCATCCCAGAGGTTTTGGTAAGATGTTTGTTCATTTTCATTTGTTTCCAGGTATCTTTTAATCTCTGTTTTGATTTCCATGTTGACCCAGAAATTGTTTAGATTCATGCTGTTTAGTGTCCATGTCTTTGTGGGGTTTGGGGGAGCTTTGTTGTTGTTGATATTTATTTTTATTCCACAGTGGTCTGAGAAGGTGCAGGGAAGAATTTCAACCTTACAAAATTTGTTTATGCTTGATTTATGGCCGAAGATGTGGTCGATCCTAGAGGTTGTTCCATGTGGTGATGAGTAGAATGTATTTTCCATGGTTGTTAGGTGGAGTGTAGGCATCAATTATCTCCATTTGATGAAACATCATGTTGAGGTTTCAGATCTCTTTGTTGACTTTTGTCTTGATGATCTGTCTAGGGTTGTGTGTGGGGTAGTTAAGTCCTCAGCTATGAGTGTTAGGGTCAATGTCTTTTTAAGTTTACCTATATGCTGCTTTATGTAAGTTGGTGTTCCTGTGTTGCGTGCATATATGTTTAGAATGGATATTTCTTGTTGATAGATCGAACCTCTTATCATAATGTAGTGTCCTTCTGTTTCTCTTTTAATTTTTGATAGCTTAAAGGGTATTTTGTCTGGTATTAACACCATGACTCCTACTTTCTTTTGTATTTCATTCTCCTGAAATTTTGTTTCCCATCCTCTTACTTTGAGTCTGTCGGTGTCCTTTCTGGTGAGATGAGTCTCTTGTAGACAATATATTCTTGCCTCATCATATTTTAACCATTTTGTCATCCTGTGTCTTTTCATTGCTGCATTTAGTCCATTCACATTCAGGCTAATTGTTGAGATGTGAGCGTTTATCCCTGACATGATGTTCTTATAGATTTTGTTGTTGCTGTTTCTTGTCATTCTTTTAATTTTGGGGTTGATTCATGTGGGCTTTCAATCCTTTTCCTGCATTCTTGTGAAGGGCATTGTCATTCATTTTTTTTCTTTCTACTGTGTTTAATACTTCCTTAAGTGTTTCTTGTTGATCTGGTCTGGAGGCCGTGTTATGTCTTATGAATTGAATGTTTGGGAAACATTTTAATTCTCCATCACTGATGAAGCTTAGCTTAGCTAGGTAAGTAATTCTTGGTTGGTTGAAATTGTTGATCTTTGTGAACTTTGAAGATTGGACTCCAAGCTCTCCTAGCCTGAAGTGTTTCTGTAGATAAGTCTGCAGTTATTCTGATTGGTCTTCGCCTATATGTAGTCAGACCTTTTTCTCTTGCTGCCTTTAAAATGTTTTTCTTTTATACCTAATTTGTGTAGACTAACTACTGTGTGTCTAGGAGTTGTTCTTCTAATTTGTTGTCTTGCAGGGATCTCTGAATGTCATGTGTTTGAATGGTCGTGAGATGAGGGAAGGTTTGTTGGATAGTTTTATGGAATGTTTGTTGCAGGGTGGTCTCTGTCTCTATCTGCCTCAGGGTTCCAATTAGTCTTTTGTTCGGACTCTTGAAGTAATCACTCATCTCTTGAAGGTTCTGTTGTTTCTTTTAAAGCTTCTTTTTTTTAAAGTTTTTAACAGTTTGGGTTATTTGCATACTTTGTTCCTCAAGTTCTGAGATTCTTTCTTCTGTTTGGTTAATTCTGCTTTCCATGCTTATCAGTTTGTTATTTCTTTCACTGTATTCTTTATTGCTGTTATCTCAGTTATCAAAGAAATTATTTCTTTCTTCTTGGCTCTCTTCATTTCTATTCGTTCTCTCTATTAATATCTTGACATCTGTGTTTATGGTTTGAGACCAGTCATTTGGGGGGTGCTTCATTGTTTGAGTTCTGAAGTCTGTATTCTCAGTGACTGACCTCCCAGGGGTCTGCATGAGATTTATATTCTTCCTTTGGTTTTTCTTCATTTGTGTAGATTTTCCTTCCCCTTTTTTTAATCCCTCTTCAGTTCTGTTATTCAGGGAAGAGGGGTAGCTTTTACTTCTGTTTGCTCAATCTCTTAGTCTTCCTTATGTTGATTCTCTCATTTTGTTCAATTTTGAAGCTGGATGAGGGAGGATTGTGCCTTTCAGTTTTCAGATTTAATTAAGGGGAGAGCAGTGATTCAGAAGATATCTGCAGATCTCAGTACCCACTGACAGGTGTGTGAGCCCCCTGGAACTCACTTCCTACTGCCTTACAATCTGTCCATGCAGGGAGGGTGTCTGTTAGTCCCCTGAAAACAAAATGAGATAAGAAAAGGGAAAAGAATGGAAAAAGGAAAGAGGAAGATGAAAGGGAGGTGGAGTGAGGAGAAGAAGAGGGAAAACACACAGGTGTACCAACTAATGAATAAACAGAGATGAACAAAGACTAAAAGAAAAAAA
>NW_006975625.1:0-778 GCF_000164805.1 Carlito syrichta | reverse complement strand
TCAGGTACCTTTTTTGGTAAAATGATTTTAGTTCCTCCAGGCATATTTTCTAGAGTGGAATATCTGAGTCACTTTGTAAGCCAAGATCTTGTCCCTTTACAAACCACCACACAGTTTCCAAAGATATTCCTCTACTTTCTGTCCACGTGTAATGTAGAAGCATATATTTCTTCCAAAATCCTGAACTGCATCTGTTACGGTTTGTTTTATTAATGATGGCCAGTCTTACAGGGGGTATGTGGTAGTACAAAGTAGTTTCTTTTGCATTTCTTTGATGATGAGTGAGGCTGAGCAATTTTCATGTGTCTGCTGGCTGTCCGTTTCTCTTCTTATGAAAAGTGTCCAATCACGTATATTGCACACTTTTCAAAGGGAATGTTTTTCAGATTTTTCTGAGTGTTTGAGTTTCTTGTAGATCCTAGGTGTAATGCCTCTTTACAGATGTATAGATTGAGAATCGTCTTTCCCATTCTGTTGGCTATATCCCTGCCCTTCTGATGCCTTCTTTTGTTTTGCAGAAGTATATTAATTCGATGAGTTCCCATTTGTCTTACTTACGTCCTAAGTCATGGGTATATAGAACCCTGAAGAGGAATTAGTTTCTGATTCCTGTTTACGTAATGGTGTCTTCTGTGTTTTCGAAGATTATTATAATTTGTTGCTTTACGTTTAGTTCTTTGATCCCTATAGAGTTAATGTGTATGGTGATAGATAGGGGTCTTGTTTCTATCTTGTGCGTGTTGTCAGCCTTTTCCCAGCACCATTTACTGAATGTGTC
>NW_006975624.1:1945-2490 GCF_000164805.1 Carlito syrichta | reverse complement strand
GGCTGGAGCATGGGAGCTCGAGAACAGGCTTGTCACCATAGCAACCCGCCCACCTCAATCCCAAGCAAAACACAGAAAACATTGGGTTTGGGAGGGCCTCGGCAGGAGGATCTACTCTGGGTCAGAGTTCAAGACCAGGCCTGAAGACCAGTATGTCAAACAAATGGAAAGCCTGTGATCACAGGAGTTTAGGAAAACCAGGCCAAGAGGATGGCCAGAGTTGGGCTGTTTGAGAGCAGCCTAGGCAAACTAGTGAGGAAAGAAAAGAAAGAAAGAAAGAAAGAAAGAAAGAAAGAAAGAAAGAAAGAAAGAAAGAAAGAAAGAAAGAAAGACAGAAAGAAAGAAAGAAAGAAAGAAAGAAAGAAAGAAAAGAAAGATAGATAGAAAGAAAGAAATGCATTCTTCTGCAAACCTTCTGCCCTCAGTATTTCCTCTCCCGGCCCTCCCCACATATGTGGGAACCCCACCTCAGCACCTTCCAGCACCAACCCTCCACAACGGTGGCCCTTCTTTGGTGCAGGAGTTCTTGACTAACCTAGCCAGGT
>NW_006975624.1:0-736 GCF_000164805.1 Carlito syrichta | reverse complement strand
CAAGACCCCATCACTCCCCAGAATGCAACATTGGAATAGGATGTGGTCGGGGCTCGCTGTCCTGGCTGCAAGGGAAGTAGTGACCTCCATCCCAGGGCATTCCTTAATGTCACTCCTGCTGACAGAATGTGCAGTCCAGGCTGGGCACCAAGGCTCATGACTGTCAGTCCCACACCCTGGGAGGCTGAGGTGGCAGGCTGCCTGGGCCAAGAGGTCAGAGTCCAGCACGAGTGACACAGCCAGACCTCATCTCAGCTAGAGGTCTCCAAAATTGAGTCAGGCATGGTCTGCCCCAGAGTCCTGGCTGCTCGGGGGCCGAGGTGGGAGGACCGCCTGATCCCCTCAGGTGGAGGCTCTGGGACACAATCATGTTGCCACTCCCCAACCTGACTGAGAGAGACGTTGTTGACAGAAAAGACGCCTCCAACTTGCGTCACGACCAACGACCATAATTCCTCAGGGATAGGTCCGCTTGGGCGGGGGACGATGGAGAGATTGGGAATGTAAGGGGCCCTCCCCCGCCTGAAGGTGGCAGACAGGGTGACTGGAAACTTGCCTGGATGTGGCATTGACAGGCCACCTTGTTCACGCTGGGCCCGACAGCTGCCCAACCTTGGGACTGTCTGTTCCATGAGCTCACACACATCTTTGCTGTGGGACATGAGTGTGGAGTGTGAACGCAGGCATTCTCAGGTGCATCAAGGAGGGCACAGGGTGGACATTCCCTGTGGCCACC
>NW_006975623.1:0-782 GCF_000164805.1 Carlito syrichta | reverse complement strand
AGACAATGAACACTTTTGCAAGGGCAATTAGTTCCTCAAAGTAGCACATTTTCTAATTTTCCAATACAGTGTTTTGGTTTGTTTTTTAGCTGTCTGTATTAGTCAGGGCCCTTTAGAGAGAGAGAGAGAGAGAGAGAGAGAGAGAGAGAGAGAGAGAGAGAGAGAGAGATTTATTATGGAAATTGGCTACATGATTATGAAGGCTGAGAAATCCAACCCCAACCATTGTCATCTGCAAGCTGGAGAACCAGGAAAGTCAGTGTTGCAATTTAGTCCAAGTCTGAAAGCCTAAGAAGAGGTGAGAGTTGTGCCAGCTGAAGGAGAGAGAGAGAGAGAGAGAGAGAGAGAGAGAGAGAGAGAGAGATCATACTTTCTATGCCTTTTTGTTCTGTTTGGACCCTCAAAAGATTGGACGATGTGTGCCCATATTGGTGAGGAAGGATTTTCTTTACTCAGTCTTCTTATTTGAATGTGAATCTCTTCTGAAAACTCCCTCACAGACACACTCAGAAATAATGTTTATCAGCTATCTGAGCATTCCTTCACCCAGTCAAGCTGACATATAAAATTACTCATTGTACTATCAAAGTCTACGTCTCTCTAAAATATGCATAGTAAACTCAACGTTGGCACAAAATTTATTTTTCCTACAGAGTTCTTCTAAGTGTTCTGGTTCTTCATTCTTCAATTCTTTGAGAATTTTGGTTGCAAAATTTGGTAAAAATGGCAGTGTCTTTCAAAGAGTTAAGATTTCAACAGAAGTTAGGCTTCTCCAGAGGGAT
>NW_006975622.1:0-3098 GCF_000164805.1 Carlito syrichta | reverse complement strand
TGTTCCCTGGTGACATTTTACCCATTTTGCCATTCTATGTCTTTTCAGTGGTGCTTTTAGTCCATTCACATTCAGGCTAATTATTGAAGTGTGAGAGTTTGTCTCTATCATAGAGTTCTTATAGAGTTGTTGTTCGTCCACTTGGTTTTTTGTCCTTCTTTTGGTTTTGGGGTTGGTTTATGTGTATTTTATTCTTTTTCCTGTACTCTTGTGAAGAACGTTGTTCTTTTTTCCTTTTATTCTGTGTTTAGTGCTTTCTTAAATGTTTCATGTAGAGGTGTTTTGGTGGCAGTGTAAGTACTTAGGGATTGGATATCTAGGAAAGATTCAATTCTCTCTCACTGAAGAAGCTTAATTTGGCTGGGTAGGTTATTCTTGGTTGAAATTGTTTATCTTTTAGGACTTTGAAGATAGAGCTTCAAGCTCTCCTAGCCTGCAGTGTTTCTCTACATAAATCTGCTGCTATTCTAATTGGTCTTTCATGGTGGGTGATCTGACCTTTTTCTCTTGCTGCCTTTAGGATTTTTTCTTTTATGCCTACTTCGTTTAGGTGAATTATTATGTGTTTAAGAGTTGGTCTCATTTGTTGTCTTTCAGGGGTTCTCTGAATCTCTTGTGTTTGAATTTTTGCATCACTGATTAGATAAGGGAAGTTTTCTTGAATGATCTCATGGAAGGTTTGTTCCAGTGTGGTCTCTGTCTCTCTTTCTGCCTCAGAAAGGCCAATTATTCTTAGGTTCGGTCTCTTGAAGTAATCGCTCATCTCTTGAAGGTTTTGTTCTGTCTTTTTGAGCTTATTTTCTGTGTTTTTAAGAGTTTGGGTTAGTTCTGTATTTTGGCCCTCAACCTCTGAGATTCCCTCTTCTGCTTGGGTATTTCTGCTTTCCATGTTTATTAGTTTGTTATTTCTTTCATTCACAATATTCTTTATTATTCTTATCTCAGATATCAGCTCCTTCCAAGTTTCTTCTTGTCTCTCCTCAATTCTTTTTAATCTCTCCATTAATGTCTTGATATCTAGGTTTGTAGTTTGAGACCCTTCATTCTGGGGGCTCTTCATTGTTTGCATTCCAAAGTCAGTTTTCTCAGTGCCTGCCCTCCCAGGGGTCTGGGAGAGACCCATACTCCTCTTTTGGTTTTTCTTCATTTGTGTAGATTTTTCTCTCCTCTCCCCCCTTCCCTCCCCTTCTTTAATTCTGTTTTTGAAGGAAGGTGGGGTTGCTTCTGTTTCACTTGTGCAATATCCTGTTCTTCCTTATGAGGGTCTTCTGGCTTTGTTCACTTTTGAGGTTGGAGTGTGGGCTGCAGGCTGTACTTTTTGCAGTTTTGAGGTTTAATTGAGGGGGAAGCTGTGGTTCAGAATGTATATGCAGATTCCAGCATCCACTAGCAGGTGTACGAGCACACTGGAGCCTATTTCCCTCTGCCTTACAATCTGACCATGCAGCAGTATGTAGACTTGGTCCCTAGAGTAAAAGGGGGTATAAAAGAGGAAAATAATGGAGGAAGGGGGAGTCAATAGGAAGTTAGAAAGAGAGAAGAGTGAGAGGGAAAACAGACATGCATACGAACTGACAGGTGAAAAAAAGACACAAGGCCAGAGAAGTGAAAAAAACACCCAAGGAAAATTCCCTAAAGAATACTGGTAACTACACAGAGACAGACCAATAAAATCATAGAACAGATAGTGTAAGTCAGAAAGCAAACACAAGTGGGCAAAACAAATAGTCAAAATGATATAATCAAACGTCAAAATAAGAGATTAGACTAGCTCTGGAATCTTTCGTGTGTCTAAAGTCTCTTCAGCTCTGATCTCCAGCCTCTCTCCTTTGTTTTCATTGTAGACAGCTAGATTTACTCACAGTTTGGGTTTGTTTTTTTAGCCTGCTGCCTGGGAGGTCTGCGTGGCTTAGTTGCCTTTGTCTGATTCAGTGTAGGGGAGGAGCTTTGTCTCCTGTTTAGCAACGTTACCTTAGGAACTGAGGTGGAGGCTGCTGATAGTTAGGCAGGGCAATGCAAATCTCTGTCTGGAGAATGTTCAAGGTGGCAGGTTCACTTTCACGTATCTTTTCTCTCTGCTCATCTGGGTCCCTGTTTGATCCACTATGGTGGACTGTGGTGGTATGGGAGGCACTGGGGTTCAGCTGCACAGCTGGGCATTGGATCCAGGGTGCCACCAGCAGGCTGGGGTGGAGGAGAGGGTCAGGAGTTCCCTCCTCTAGAGCTGAGAACCTCTGATCAGCACCTCCTTAAGATATGCTGTTCCCTTACAGAAGCATAGGGCCACACACCGAATGCCTCAGCCAGGTTGGGCCCAGAGCTCCAGAGTTCCAAAGCTTCAAAGGCAGGCAGTGAGTGACGAGAGTGGCCCTGGGCCTCTCACAGGGTACTTCAGTCAGAAATGGGACCTGTATCTCTGAGAGGCGGGTGCCCAGAGCATCCCTGGGTGACCGGTGGCTTGTGCTGGGTACTAGGCAAGATGATGTAGCCAAGGAGGGAGCCGAGATCCAAGACTCCCACATGGGCGGGAGTCACATATTGTGGAGCAGCAGCAGCTGGGGGCCACAATATCCGGCACTGCATGGGACCAACAGTCCCCAGGCCTTGGACCAGTGTGGCTAGTGGTGGGCAGGGGGGTGGGGGAAGAAAAGTAAGTCTTTTTGGGAACTCATGTTCAGAGAATCTCACAAGTCCACCTATGCCACTGCCATATTACCAGAACTCCTGAATTTTCTTCTTTTAAGGTTGAAGAGCATTTCTAGTGTGTATGCACACATTTCTTTACCCATTCCTTCAAGATGGGCATTTGTGAACACATAGCTTCCTCCTCATGTTAGTAATGTTACAGTAAACATGCCTGTATGAACGTCTCCTGAAAATTCTGCTTTCAATTTTTGGATATAACCAAAGACTTATATGTATGTTTCTTTGTATGTTTTTTGAAACTTCATAGTGTTCACACAATGGTGGAACCATTTACTTACCATGAAACTGCACAAGTTTTCCAGTTCTTCCACATACTGACCAAAACTTGTCATTTTCTGGTTTTTTGATAGCAGCCATCCTAATGGGTATGAGATCATTTGCTTTTCATTTCT
>NW_006975621.1:2203-3240 GCF_000164805.1 Carlito syrichta | reverse complement strand
TTCTTTATCCCATAGCAAGACACCCTGAGAATTTTTCGGATTTGGGACTACTGTATCATAGATTCCTTATTGTTCCTTAGTGAACAGCCGTGTAGTGTCCTGTATATGTGGACTCCCTTTCCCCAGAATCCTGTTTCGAAACTCTGATTCTTGTTTAGCCCTTAGTAAGATGTTATGTAGATAGTGAGATGGAGGAATAGTGTAAAACAGGTTTCTTATTTCTCCTTAGCAAGAGATTGTGTAGATTCTGTATATGAGGACTGCTATTACCTATTTTGCAGCTTCTAAACCCTGATTCTTGGTTACCCCACAGCAGATGGCCTGTTGATTTTTAGGACTGAGGACTGCTATAACCCCGTTTCTTTTTCTTTCTTGGCAAGGGGCCGTGTATTTTCCTGAATATTGAGACTCTCATTACATAGATCCTGCTTCGAAAATCTGATTCTTTTTTAGCCCTTTCCACGATGCCCTGTAGATTTTTGGGATTGAAGACTCGTGTAACCCAGATTCCTTATTCTTTCTTAGCAAAAGGTCATATAGTTGCCTGTATATAAGGACTCCATTTCCCCACATTCATGCTTAAAACACCTTATTCGTGTTTAGCCCATAGCAAGACGACCTAAAGTTTTTTGGGATTGAGGACACGAGTAATGCAGATACCTTATTCTTACAAGCAATAGGCAATGAAGTTTCTGGTATGTGAAGACTCCCATTGCCCCGACTCCTAATTCAAAAACCTGATTCGTGATTACTATTAGGGAGACGGCCTGTAGTTTTTGGATTGAGGACTCATGTAACCAAGATTGCTTATATTTCCTTAGCAATATGACGTGTAGTTTCCTGTATATGACGACTCCCATTATCCAGCTTCCGGCTTCACTCTGCAGGATGCTGAGACAGTTCCTGGGGACCGAGAATTCTAGTTGTTTGGATGTCAAGAGAAGCACGCCCATAATGTTCTTTGGGAACTGGAATCCAAGATTCCTGGATCCCCTTAACATGACCTCCCCAAAGGGTGGAATCTTCAAAACCCAACA
>NW_006975621.1:0-595 GCF_000164805.1 Carlito syrichta | reverse complement strand
AATTCCATGAACTGGATTCCCTTTCCGTTTTCAGCAAGATGCCCTGATTTTCCCTGTCTATGTAGATTCCAAAACTCTGTATACAAAAATGCAGTTGCCCAGATGTTTCCTAGGGACGTAGAATTCATGATTCCTCGTTACATTTTAATAATTCGTACTAATATTTGGCTAGTGCAAAAACCTCAGTCCCTCTCCAAATAAATGTACAAACGGAAATTTAAGGAATACCAAGTTCATCTTAAGACCAGATTTACATACGATTATGGCAAGAAGATACTTTTTTTTCGGGGAATCTAGTTTTTGTTGTCTTGACGAACCTAAGGGACTTGTACTACCAAATACCCGTTTACAACTCTCAAGAGGGCCAGAATGTTCCGGGAGTCCTTAAATGACTGATTCATAATACCCACAAGCCAAATAGCTCCGAAACATGAGACGAGCTCGAAGCCCTGATTCTTGTTTATCCCGTAGCAACACACCCTGAGAATTTTTCGAGTTGGGGACTACTGTATCATATATTCCTTTTTCTTCCCTAGTGAGGGACTGTGTAGTGTCCTGTATATGAGGACTCCCTTTCCCCAGAATCCTAATTGGG
>NW_006975620.1:0-535 GCF_000164805.1 Carlito syrichta | reverse complement strand
GGTTAACTAACTAGTAGACTCGCTTGAATGCAAAGCAGTCAGGAAAACTAGTCAGCATGCTCACCAGCCAACTGGTCGGGGTAAGTCAGTAGGTAAAGCCAGTGGGATACTTAGGTATCTATCTATTTAAGTCAGCTGGCTAGCCACCTGACTAGATAGAGTTGTCAGATAGTTGTCATCTGGCTATCCAGCTGGCTAACTAGTTATGTCAGCTGGTTGAGACACCTGGTTAGCCATCCGGCTAACTGGTTAAGTCAGCTAGTTAATTCCATTGGTTAGCCAACTGGCTAGCTAGGTAGCTCGCTAGTAAAGTCAGCTGGCTAGCCAAAAGACTAGCTGGTTAATTCAGCTAGTTTAGTCAGCTCGATAGCAACCTGACTAGGTAGGTAGCTAGCAAATTGTCAGCTGGCTAGCCGACTGTCTAGCTTGTTAAGTCAGTGAGTCAAGTGAGCTAGCTAGCTGGCTGGCTAGCTAAGTAGGCAGCTAGTAAAGCCAGTTGGCTGGCCGGATGTCTATCTAGTTAAGTCATCTAGTT
>NW_006975619.1:0-3590 GCF_000164805.1 Carlito syrichta | reverse complement strand
GAGCCACTGTGCCCGGCCGGTCATTTTTTATGGAAAATATCTCGAAGAGTGCAGAACCTAAAATTGTGGAGAACGTTGAGTGAGGAAACGACTCCCAGAGAGTAGAATTAGGCCCTAATGACATGCCGTGTGACTTCAGAATGCCTTTTATTTGCCTTCTGTCCCTCTTATTTTTAGAAGGGAATGTCTACTAAAGCTATCCTGTCCCTCTCACCACTGCATATGGAGGTATGGTGAGGACAGCTGCATGTTTGCTTTAGTTCACAGGTTTTTAGATTAAGAGGAGTCACGTTGGAGATTCAGTACCCGAGGCACCTCATTCACATCTGGACTTGATAACATGATGAGTTTCTGAACTCCACATCTGAAATCATAATGGGATGAGACTTGATGGAGAAGCAGTGAGTACATCTAGCACCTGAAATGAATGTAAATGATTGTAGCAAGGGGGCAGACTATGGTAATTTTTTGTTTTGCAAAGATGGCCACAAATCTTCTTATTCCTGTACAATTTGGCCCTTTGCAATATGACTTTCCTCTTCCTCCCATCAAGTTGTAGAGTCCATTTCCACACCAGAGGGCTGGTCTTCTGACCTGCTTTCATCAGTGGACTGCAGCAGAAGTGATGTGACTTCAAGAGCTTCCACTCCTGCCATCTTGGAGAAGGGGACCTCCATGAATAGAAGCCCAAGCTAGCCCCTTAAGGATGAGACTAATGGAGAAAAAGGCCCAGGTGACAGGTGACACCAACGGTTAGAATGTGGATGGGGCTGTTTTGAACCATCCACCTCCAGGAAAGCCACTTGATGACTGCAATCACATGAGTGATCCCCAGCAAGATCAACAGAACTTTCCAGCTGAAGCCAGGTCAAATTGCTGACCCACAGAATCATGAGCAAATAGAAGGGGCTGTTTTAAGACACTAAGTTAAGGGATGGTTTGTTACACAGTCATGAATAACGGATACACATGGCTAGAATAGCAGAGTCAGTTTCCCTTCTCTTACAGCATGTTGCCTTAGAAATATGAACAGGATAGATCTGAGTCATTTTTTACAAACGGGGATTATCACAGCATAGCTAATAAAGCTTCCAGAGACTCATTTTCAGCCCATGCAGTATGAAATGATTTTAAATTGCCCTCAGGGCCTCTCCAAGCACATCACTCCGAATTCTCTCACCTGCTCTCTGAAGCTTGAAATTTCCTTAGCTGGGGACTAAGACTCCCACACATAAATGAAAATACACCACTTTAAGATATTCCCCAAATGCAGACACTCTTGGGGGAAGTAGCCTACGGACTTAATGTTTCCCCAAGATCTAAGTAACTTGTCTTCAGAACTTTTCCTTAGAGTAGATTGTAAGTGAGAGCACTGGTTGCCTCAAAGAAGGGCCAGTCTATCTAAAGAAGCCATTGTTTGCCTAGACTTTTGTCCAGGAAACTGCCCTGTCCAGTGCCATGGGAGACATTAAGGACCACAGAAAACCTTGCCCTCTGTGTTTCATTCTGTCTTCTGAAGTGACAAGACTATTCACAGAAACATGGAGACAAACCCAGCAACAAGACTCCTGTTTCTATCTGTAGGGCTTTTCAGGCTCTCTGTCAGAGTGTGGATATTTCTCATCCCAGCTTACAGCTACCAGGTATCTCATCTCTCATCCTGGTGAAAGACCTGTCCCTACTATAGTTTGAGGGTTTTCTTGGTCACTAACTTTAGTGGTAGTGAAGGAAAAGCACAGACTAAGATGTTCCTGGATCTATAAGACGCTGGAGCCATGTCTACTGGTAATTTCTGAGGGTACTGCATGAGGTAAATGAGCCACAGTGTGAGAAACTATCCAATATGGTTGCGTCAGCAATTTTTCAGTTATAAAAGCCAGGTCTAAGCAACCATAATCACAATTCTACCAGACTGTAGATCCATATACATGGTTGTGGCTTTTCAAGTTTTTTGTCTGAATTGTGTGATTTTTGCTAGGCTAAGTAAATGAGAAGATAGCCAACTCTGCAGAGTTTTAAATAAATGAAGGCACTGGTGTAAATACCCAGCTTCAGAATGCTGGATACAACTAAAGGTCACATGTACACATGGCCGTATTACTCAACAACTGAAATAATAGCTCATGAAATGACTCCTCTAACTCCAATTATTCACTTCCTTCTCTTTCTCCCTCTAACAGCGGTGACCCTATATATTGCACGGTTATTATTTCACTCCTCATATGAATCTTTGGCCTACTGACTTATCCCTTGAGGCATGCTATAATCACTAAGAAATGTTACCCTGTCACGTCTTATTGCTTAATTATGGCTCTATTATAGACTCCTGAATTACTGGGCTTGGAAAGTCCCCATGTATCTTGGAGCCCACACTGTCTGTTCCATTTACATTGCATTCTGGCTTTGGCAACAGTTATTGCCTCTTGGTTCAACACACCTTGAATAATTGTAATGAGCTCTTACATTTATGTTATTCTCCACCTAAGAAAATAGTATCAACCCTTTGTCAGAAAGGTCTGTCCCTGAAGTTAATTTTTCCAATACTTGGAGTTTTGCATTGATAATTCCCAGGGGGCCCCCTATTTTAAATCAATGGCATGCAAAACCCTCCCCTTTCCAATTCACTCTGGCTCTGGTGACTACACTTTTTAAGATCTGCTCATACTGTCGAACAATATGTTTTGGTTGTAAATATTTTGCTCCCCAGGGCTAAAGGAACACTGGAAAAAGATGGAAAGGTCCTGGATTGCAAAACAAGTGGATGGAGGATTTGAAATGAGGAACGTTCCAAAAATGTGGGGACTCCCTATAGCAAGCATTCACGTGTAGTGTACCAATCACTAATTTTGCTTCCTACAAATAAGACATTTATGCTGAACATCAGTCTTTGAGTGCAAATCTTATTCCCTCAACTAGACTATAAGCTTTTTAAGGATAAAAGGCACAGATGATATGCCTCTTACATAGCTCTGTCCTTACAAGGAGCTATACTCAGTTGTTTGATTAACTACCTATATAAAGGATATTGTATTTTCAAGGATATTATATTTTCAGGACAGTTGTTTGGGATTAGGAGTCTGCAAAAGGAACCCAACATCAAGGCAAAGGCAGACATCGGTGTCCTGTCTCATCCCTCTAGAGAGCAGTACAAGTCAGGCTCAGGTAGATCTACATTGAGGAGTATAATTACCCTGATCCAGAGTGGCCCCAGGTCTTGTCTGGCAGACTGAGTTATATCTATCAGGGCCTTTGAAAAGGCTGACTTGGCTCCTTAGAAATACAAAACTCAAAACATCATTTATAAAGGTCACTGGGAATGGCCTGGGTCAGAATAACTTGAGTCCGTTTTGTATCAGTGCCACAGAAGGGGAAGTGCCTAAATATTTATGCTTCTTGAGTGCAAACAAAGAATGAGGGAGGTTTATAGCTGAATTTTTACTCTGTAATTCAAATGCCAATCCAGCAATGAAATATGCTGTAGAAATTCCAATCAGAGATTATCATCTGACTTGGAAACCAGCTGTTCTATGAGTACAAAGACTTACCACCTGCAAGTGCAGTAATTCAGCAGAATTATGCCGAGGTGAAAA
>NW_006975618.1:0-698 GCF_000164805.1 Carlito syrichta | reverse complement strand
GCATATTCCTGCTGAACACTCTCAATGGCACTTTCCTCTTTTTACTCTTTAAGCAGTGAATGGGGACATCATCTAGACACAAATACCAGCATCCCTTTCTCAAATCCAGGAGAGAGAGACTCCATCTCCTACCAAGCCTCTGCCTGTATGCAGGGGGAGATATCTTGAATTTAGATAAAACTTGAATACAGATTTGAACCTTTATATGTCACATCTTTGTCTTGGCCCAGGGCATCCCAGCCTAGTTCAGCAGCTGGGGAATTGGAACCAACTACATTAACATCAATGGACTAGAGCCTGGGGATTCCAGAAAGTATTACCAATGCACAACTCTTTGTGGTCAGACAACAGGGATACAGCCCGTGTACCTTACTCCTGCTGCTTTTCTAGATGCCTGAATTTCAAGGAAACAATATCAAACACCATGCCATGGTCTAGTATCACAACTATGCAGTTCTACCCATGGAGCTGTCTGACAGAAACTTCAGGGAAGGAAACTGCTCACACACCTAAGGACACTATACTAAGTCCCAGAGCCTGTGGTCAGGGTAAAACTCTTGAGAGACCAGGTCCATGAGAGTCAGCAGAGGTGCAGTAGAGGGGGAAAGCCTGAGGGTAGCAACAGTGACAGCAAATTTCATCCAGAAAAATGATGTGCAATTCAAACCAGAACTACATTGCTGTGACCCACTCTCCTG
>NW_006975617.1:0-2219 GCF_000164805.1 Carlito syrichta | reverse complement strand
TAAAAAACACATCCAGCTGTCAGCTTTTTTCTATTCCCTCTTGGAACACAAATGACATTTGATAATTTGATAGTTTTTTTTTAATAAAAGCACTTCATTGATTTGTATATCATTCTTGAGCAAAGGCTACACTAATCTTCTCTGTATTGTTCCAGTTTTGTTATGTGTCCTGTGAAAATTTCCATGGCACTTGCAGATATAAATATACATGTTTTAGGAATGATATTTTCTCTAAAAATGAAACTAATAAAAGTGGTTATATGGGGGCTGGAAAAAACTGATTTTGCAGTGTTCTCTTTCTTCCAATTTTTAACTATATAAATGTTCCACCTTTTACCATAAAATTAATTTTTTTCTTTAAAAAGCTGTCTGTTAACTAGCAAAGGAAAAATTTCCTTTTGTGAACAACAGGTTTCAAGTAAAGGTTGCTTTTCATGTTTGCAATTATTTTCTTCCTAAAACAGAGTATACAGACTAACAAGGAACTGTTTTTAGACTGAGAATAAAAATAAAGTCTTATCTAAGAATAAAAAGTCATTCTTAATTCCACATGTAGCTAAAACAATTTTTTGGATTTCTTTGGGTGTGTTCCATATTACAAATTGTATATTAATTGAAATCTAGCACTGATGGTTGCTTTTAGACTTTGGGAATGACATTTTCCTGATTGTTAAAGATGATTATAATCTAGGTTTTGAGAATAAACACAAAACCTCCATGATATCATCTAAGCATTCTTTTTTGCTTATGTGGCTATATTAACTTAAATAACAATTTTTACTAGAATTAATGTTTGTCAGTAGCTAGGTAATATTCATATAAATATGAATGAGCTCAGTGGCAGACCTCTATACTTACTGTTTTTCTCTCTGCTTTCTATCAGTTTTGATGAAAATATTTGTCTACATATATTAAGGCTACCTATGCATTCCCAGTTACTGTATTTTGCTGCTTGTACATCCATTTTTTGAACGTAGTTTCTCTGGTTATATGTACTGGTTAGAAATTCAATCCAAATTAATTTCTGAAGTGATCTGTTTCTGGGTTCAAATATTCACTAAAATAAAATACATAAAATGCATATTATTCCTTTTTTTAAAAGTCAGAATCTCACTCTCCCTGTCACCGTCACCCAGGCTGGAGTGCAGTTGCATGTTCATGCCCACTGCAGCCTCAACATCCTGGGCTCAGATGATCCTTCCACCTCAGTCTTTCAAGTAGCCAGAACTGAAGTGTGAACTCTACCACACATGGCTTGTTTTTTTTATTTATTGTAGAGATAAGGTCTCACCATGTTGCCCAGGCTAGTCTGAAATCCCTGAGCTCAGGCAATTCTCTCACCTCAGCCTCACAAAATGCTTGGATTACAGGCTTGAGCCACCTCATCCCGGCTGTATTCAATGCTTTAATATTGCATATGTAAAAAAAGACCTTTATTTATAAGAAATTTACTATGCTTTCATGCCTGTTATATACTCTCATTTTCATTAATATCTACATGTAATTTTTAGTTCTGAGATGTTATACATATTTTTCATAATTTTTTCTTTTGTCTTTTCAGAGATTAGTACATCTTTCTTTATATAAATCACATGTAATATATCATTTTTATTTGCATATGAATTAGGACAGTTATTATAGCAACCACTTTATAAATGAGTAAGCTTAAGCTGAGAATTTCCATAATTTTCATACTTTCAAAAAGTATTTCTTCAAAAATTGTCTCATAGACTGTCATTTTGACCAAGGATTAGAATACTGTCTTGAATTGGGTAAATGAAGACCCTGTACACTCACTAACTAGCATGGGTAAAATGTGAACTCTAGGAAAAAGTATGTGAACTGTAGAAGCAAAATGAGACACTAAATATTGCAATGATATAGCCACTACTACTGTCAAATAGACCAAATAATACCAATATTGAAAGTTCTATTTCTCCCAGTTTCTGGTCTTTGATCAGAGCAGAGTCCTAGCAAGGGAGTCAGGTTCTGTAAGCTGGTAATGATACTGTCATTAAACTTGGACAGGTCAATCTGACCTTCAATTTTCTCACTCATAAGGTGAAAATGTTAAATATTTTTATTTTTTAAAAGGGATTGGCAGTAGTGGAAAACTGCCAGGAGTGGGGGAAGGAGGTTCAAACTTCATGGATAAGGGTACCTGATCTCAAATCAGGTGAGGTGGGAGCCAAAGTGAGGCCCAAACTTACCTGTACAAT
>NW_006975616.1:0-488 GCF_000164805.1 Carlito syrichta | reverse complement strand
TTCCCGGACTCAGTCCCAGGTTTCTCCAGGGAGCTGGAGAAGCCCACCAAGGAAAATGTTGGAGTGTCCAGCTCTCCGGGGGGGGAGAAAAAAAAGATGCAGGAGAAGGAGATGCTGAGCACCAAGCTCAGATATTCCACCAAGGAGCTCTTCCCTACTGAGAGCTGCCAGTCATAGGCCCTGGCAAGGATAAGGTCACTTCCACAGCTACTGCCACCTCTGTAAATGTCATGGGATAGAAGTGTGCTTCTTCTGCAAACGAAATGTCCCTGCATGACAGTACAGAAAGAGCTAGATACCTTGGGAAAGAACAGTAAGTGTAAAAAAATATCACTTAGAGGATAAGACAGAGGCTTTGGAGGGTAAAGAAGAAACACCATGGCAAGTGGCAGTGACACCCAATCTGATTCTTTTTTTTTCAACCCCTGCTAGGAAGAACACATACTCCCTGTGTTTGGTCACTTGCACTTTGCTGGTCTCAGCTCCTC
>NW_006975615.1:0-3355 GCF_000164805.1 Carlito syrichta | reverse complement strand
AAAATTTCCAAGTAGACACCTTCCTGAAGTGAGAACTCCTAAGATGGGCTTATCAGAGTCTTGATTTGGTGACTTTCTTTTTCTTGTTTAATACCTTGTTACCTTGTGAGGTGTTACCACTAGTTCTTTCACGGATTTCTCCTTCCTTCCTTCCTTCCTTCCTTCCTTCCTTCCTTCCTTCCTTCCTTCCTTCCTTCCTTCCTTCCCAATATGTTGCCCAGGCTGGTTCCATTTCCAATAATATCCCCTTAGAGACGCATTCCAATTATAGACCTAATGTTTAATGTTTACTTATAAGTAAATAGTGTGTGACATTTGCATTTTAAGGTGGTCAGTGGGAAATTCTTTGCTGTTATCTTTTTAGGAAAAAATCTGATTTTCTCAGTGTACCTTAATTTCTCCATCTATACAGTGGGATTAATATAGGTAAAGGTACTTGAATTTAGTAAACTATTTATTAGACTATTATGATTGTGTTTTTTATTAATTGCACTTAGATTTAGAAATATCATTTTACTTTTCATATGAAAGTAAGATTGCTTAAACATTTCATTCACTTATTAATTAGAAGATTTAACTTTTGAGAAAAACCACTTAAAAGGTAAAACAAGTAATAGAGTACATCTGTTTGCAGCATATAAATTCTTATTCAGCTTAAACCTATAGGATTCCAAGTTGGTGTTGTTAATGAAATTACACTGTATAAGTTCATAAACCCTCCAAGGGCTTCCCCAACTCGCATTGTGCCTGAAGTCAGTGGGTCAGTAAACAAAGGGTGTGGAGGATGCCCTGATCATGTCTTTGATTGCATAATGGTTTGATTTGCTATAGCCTGTCCAAATAAGCTCACCAGATAATTGCTTTGTGATATGATCATTGTTGGCCAAAGGGAGGTGCTAGGAGAAGAAATCCACCACTTGCTACTCCACCTGTGTACTGGGTTTGTGGCAGAGCTTTCAAGGCAAGTGACAATCTTTAACAAAGGTGGCCCACAGGTTTTGTAAATGCTTCTTTCTCTTTACTGCTTTACTGTGTTACTAATAGTAAAAGTATTGCTAGTTGAAGTCTTTATAAAACAGTAGTGAAATGTTTAATGTAGGGTAACACCAAAATGGACAGGTTTAAAAATATGTAGTTGATAGAACACTCTCTTCCCTCATCCTTGTACCAGATCTCTGTCAGGACCTAGAATAGTTCATACAAATGAATGTGTCAGTAGATGGATTATTATGCCCTCATTTTTAACTCCATGATCAAAGAAGTCCCAGTTCTTTCCAGAGTGGCAATATAATTCAGGTGTAATTGTTTAGTCGTTGGATGCAAATTCAGCTAGGGGAGAATGATTAGCTTTCCTTTTAAAGGTTTCTCTAAAATCTTCTAAAGTGATGTCAGTCTTGCTAATTGATGTCACCTTAGACTTAACATAAGGTCCTTCAAGGAATTTCTGGATGTCCTATACCCAGTGTCCCCTAATGTTAGCATCTTATGTAACCATGGCATCATCTTATCAGAACAAGGATACTC
Source organism: Carlito syrichta (assembly GCF_000164805.1). NCBI lineage: Eukaryota > Metazoa > Chordata > Mammalia > Primates > Tarsiidae > Carlito > Carlito syrichta. The sequence goes on along the minus strand of NW_006975615.1, from coordinate 1,831 downwards.
ACATTTATAAAATAACCTTTTCCTGGTCCAGGATAGAATTTCACCTTGGATTTAGTTATCATTGTCTTTGTCTCCCCCATCAGTTAAGTAAGTTACCCAATCACCTGCCCCACACCACCATTTATGATAGTCACACATTACTGGCTAGTTACTTCTCCGAATATCCCTTAGTTTGGGTTTGTCAGATGTTTGCTCATGATTAGTATATCTTAGGACATACTAATGTGATCACTTGGTTAATATGGTTTCTGCCATATTTCTCCATTGTGAAGTTACTTGTTTATTTCTTTGTAATTAATAAATGTTAATTTTACCTTGTAGTATTACAGTAAGCAATAATTCTTTTACATTAAGACCTTTGTTGAGTGGGGCGGTACTGCAAATATTCTGTTGCATCATACTTTTCATGGGCCAGTTTTGCATCTGTCAGTGCTTTCTTGCTGGCAGCAGTTATGGTGGTGTTTCCTTAATGTTGATTTTCTCTTTTTCTCATTCCTACTATATGTCTTCATTGGAATTCTACAATTAAGGAAGTACTGCCTCTTTTCCTTAATTAATTATATAATTATCAATTTACATGGATTCCTGGGTATTTATTTTGCTTCTTGGGTTAAAATCTTATTTGTTGCTCATATCATTCCAGCATTGGTTGAGAATTTGTATTCCAATTTGTTTGTGTGTTCTTTCTTTTTATAGTGCCCCACATTTTGTGAGCACTGATTTACTTTTTGGTACCTCACAGTGCTCTGGGTGTATCTTGTATTTTTCCTGCTTGCCCCAGCCATGGATCCACTATTTTTCTGAAGGCATTGGGCTTATTTTAGAAACCAAGATCTGGACTGGGCTCAGTTGGCTCAGCCTGTAATCCCAGCATTTTGGGAGGCCAAGGTGAGTGGATTGCCTGAGCCAGCGGGTTCGAGACCAGCCCGGGCAACTAGGTGAGACCTTGTTTCTACAATAAATAAAAAAATAGCCAGGCATGGTAGCATGTGCCTGTAGTTCTAGTTACTTGGAAGGCTGAGGTGGAAAGATTGCCTAAGCCCAGCAGATTGATGATAGGGTAGCCGTGAGTGTGCCCCCGCACTCCAGCCTGGGCTACAGTGGGAGAAACTCCAATCAAAAAAAAGGAAACCAATATCTGGGTGTGAGTTACACTCCAGGCTTACTGGATGTCACTGCTTCTAGGTCCTCTCACTAGATAATGCTAGCAACGTACCTATTGGAACATGTGCGTGCACACAAACAGACACTCACAGAGTTTTATGTCCTTATCTATGCATCTGTATGCATACATTAAAAACCATGAGTGCATACTGATGCTGTCAGTCCCAGTTTTCTGCCACAGTGCTGATGCTTCCTTCTCAGAGGTGAGATACCCAGCTCTCACCCACTGGATCATTTCATTAGTGCACACACACACAGTTATTCTCAGAAGTACTCAACCATTCCTCTGTGGGAAACACTGTTTGTTTGTTTGTTTGTTTATTTATTTATTTATTTATTGGAGGTGGAGTGTCACTCTGTCACCCAGGCTGGAGTGCAGTGGCACTCTCATGCCACTCCAGTGTCGACCTCCTGGGCTCTGGCGATTTTTTTATTTATTGTAGAGATGAGGTCTCACCACATTCCCTGGGCTGGTGTTGAACCTGTGCAATCCACTAGTCTCGGCCTCGCAAAGTATCGGGATTATGGACTGAGCCACAGAGCCTGGCCAGAAAACAGTTTTAATTTTAATTTTTTTTGAGTTGGAGTCTCACTCTGTTACCCAGACTGGAGTGCAGTGGCCGCTCCCAGCTACCGCAGCCTCGACCTGCTGGGCTCTGGTGATCGA
>NW_006975614.1:0-706 GCF_000164805.1 Carlito syrichta | reverse complement strand
TAAGGGATAAACAAGAATCAGGGTTTCAAAACAGGAATCTAGGGAAAGAGAGTCTTCACGTACAGGACACTAAAAGGCCTCCAACTAAGGACGAGTAAAGAATCTTTATTGAACGCATCCTCAGTCCAAAAAATTCCCAGGGTGTCTGCTATGGGAAAAACAAGAAACAGGGCTTCGAGCTCCCAAAATGTTTCGGTGCAATTTATCACGCGGATATTACGAATCGGTCATTTCATGACTCCAGCAACATTCTGGTCCTCTTAAAAGTTGTTAACGTGTATTGAGCACTACAAGTCCGTAAGGTTCCTCGGAACAACCTAGGCCAGATTCCCGGACAAAAAGAATCTGCATGCCATATTTGGGTGTAACTCTGGTCTTAAGGTGAAATTGTAATCCTTCCCTTCCATTTCTCTTTTTATTTTGAGAGGGGACAAGTGTTTTGCAGTTCCCAAATGTTTAGTATGTATTTTTAAAGGTAACCAGGAATCATGGAATCACGACCCTAGGAAACTTCTGGGCATCTATCTTTTTGTATAGAGTTTGGAATCCACATCGAGAGGGAAAAACAGGGCATCTTGCTGAGAATGATATGGAAATCCGGTTCTAGGAGTTCTCATTTTCCGGAATCTGCAGGGCCTCTTGAAAAGGTTTAATCACCAATCTGGGCTTCTGGGTTGTTACATTTTTCAGAGCCACTTGCTCTGTG
>NW_006975613.1:0-651 GCF_000164805.1 Carlito syrichta | reverse complement strand
TACAGAAAATACTTGTGGGTGGGCAGGTCGGAATTGGGATGTTGGGTTTTTGAAGGTTCCACACTTTAGGGAGGGTCTTGTGAAGGGGAACCAATAATCTTGGATTCCAGTTCCCAAACAATATTATGGGAGTCTTTTTCTTGGTATCCAAACAACTGGAATTCTCAGTCACCAGGAACTGTCTCGGCATCCTACAGAGTGAAGTGGGAAGCTGTGTAATGGGATTCGTCATTTACAGGAAACTACACGTCATATTGCTTAGGAGGTAGAAGGAATCTTGTTTATATGAGTGCTCTATCCCAAAACTATAGGCCGTCTTCCTAAAAGGTAACGAATCCGGTTTTTGAAGTAGGAATCTGGGTTATGGGAGTACTCACATTCAGGAAACTTCACTGCCTATTGCTATGTAAGTATGAACAGTCTGCCATACTCATGTCTTCAATCCCAAAGAAACTTCAGGTCGTCTTGCTATGGGCTAAACACGAATCAGGGTGTTTTTAGCATGAATCTGGAGAAATGGAGTCCTTATATACAGGCAACTACATCACCTTTTGGTAAGAAAGAATAAGGAATCTGGGTTACACGAGTACTCAATCCCCAAAATCTACAAGTGCATCTTCCAAAGGACTAAAAAAGAATCAGAGTTCGAAG
>NW_006975612.1:0-824 GCF_000164805.1 Carlito syrichta | reverse complement strand
TTTACATTTCTATATGAAATATGGGCCACGACTGTCTGAGAATGGGTGAAAGGTAAAGGCTAAAGCTTTAAGAAGAATGGATAAGTTCTGTTATTTTGAAGAGTATAAGAACATACTTTTCAGTAGAAAATACAATAAAATTGATAAATGGAGTACTTAGTTGGCTAAATTCATGTATGTATAAATATACTTTTTTGTGGTATATTTTCTCCTTTCTCCTCGTCTCTGCTTAACTTCTTCCTTTTTGTGTAGTTACCTTATTAAGAAATTCTTTTGTGACTCCTTTATCCAAATCAGGATATCCTGTAATAAACTGATTTTAGTTTCTGTTTATGACACATGTTAAATTGGTAATTTTTTTTTACCTGGGCTTGCTGGCTCATGCCTCTAATCCCAGCACTTTGGGAAATGGAGGTAAGAGAATTGCCTGAGTCCAGAGATGCGAGACCAGCCTGGCCAACTTGGCGAGACTTTGTCTCTACAATAAATCAAAAAATTAGTCCAGTGTCATGGCTCGTGCCTGCATTTCCAACTACTTGGAAGGTTGAGTCTGGTAGTTTTAGGTTGCAGTGGCCAAGAGCATGCCACTGCACTTCAACTTAGGCAATAGAGTGAGACTCCAACTCAAGAAAAAAAAATGCAATTTTTTATCACAAAAATTATGAATTTTTTAATTACAAAGTTTACACACACGCATATATTTTTGTAACATATTTAATGTCTATCTTCTCCAAAGAATGAAGACTTGATGAAGTTTCACACCTTTTTGCTCTCCTTTGATACCTAGCACAGTACGAATGTTTGATGAAATGAATATTGATAAG
>NW_006975611.1:0-4636 GCF_000164805.1 Carlito syrichta | reverse complement strand
CAAATAATGGACACCATGAAGGCACACAAGAAGGTCACCTGACCTAGGCTGTCACAGTCATGGGGAGCATCCTGAAGGAGCAGATGACAAAGCAAGCAATGAATCCAGGCACTCCATTCTTGGGAGTTGAAGAACAGCAAGGAATCTCAGGATAGAGCTCTGTCTCTATATCTGTGTTCTTTCAGGGACATTCACTGGAAGAAAGAATTTGCTGAAAATGTTTTCAGACATGGAGAGTGTTTCCTAGATTCCCCTTCATAAGAATCTATAACTCTATTTTCTTTCATATAAATTCAAATTCCCTGCCAACTTTTAATTCCAGGATCATCCCACCCATCTTTTCTTTCCCCACTGCTCTCAGCACACCCCTTCCATTGAGTCAAATCACAGGCATTAATGCAAGGCCACCTGGTGGTGATCTCCAATACTCAATGGCAGATGACTGAACCCATTCTGTGGAATGTGATGGACTCTAGAAGAGCTTTGCTACTCACAGTGTGATCCCTGAACCACTAACGTCAACATCACCTGGGAGTTTCTAAAAATTTGCAGAATCCCTGGCCCTTGTCCAGACCTCCTGAATTAGAACTTATATTTCAATAAGAACCTTTGGTTGATTATTGTGCATATTAAAATTTGAGAAGTGGTTCTAAAGAGATAGTATAATTTAATGTTAAATGACATACGAGAGAACTACAGTAGTTTTTTTTTTTTTTTTTTTGAGTTGGAGTCTCACTCTGTCACCCAGACTGGAGCGCAGCGGCTGATCCCGGCCACCGCAGCCTCGACCCGCTGGGCTCTGGCGATCCTTCCGCTTCAGCCTTCCAAGTAGCCGGAATTACAGGCGCGTGCTACCACGTCCGGCTGATTTTTTGATTTATTGTAGAGATGAGGTCTCGCCTGCCCAGGCGGGTCTCGAACCCGCGGGCTCAGGCAATCCACTCACCTCAGCCTCCCCAAGGCGCGGGATTACAGGCTGAGCCACCGAGCCCGGCATACAGTAGTTTTAATTGCAAGCATTGTCTCATTTTACAGTCTTTTTTGTTCTGAAATAAAAAATTGAATATTTTTTTTCTTTTGTTGATTGACAATTCCAGGATTTTTGGTAATTAATTTGCACAATACTGACATTATTGCTATTTTTAAAAGCATGCTTAGGATTCATATTTTTTTGTTGTTGTTGTTGGAGTCTCACCCTGTTGCCCAGGTTAAAGTGCAATGGTATGCTCAGGGCCACCGTAGTCTCAACCTGCTGGGCTCTGGGGATCCTTCCACCTCAGCCTTTCAAGTAGCCAGAACCACAGGTGCACATCACCACACCCAGCTATTTTTAAAAATTTACTGTAGAGATGAGGTCTCGCCATGTTGCTCAGGCTGGTCTTGAACCCCTTGGCTCAGGTGATTCCCTCACCTCTGCCTCCCAAAGCATAAAATAATCTTTAAAATCAGTAGCTGAATAGAAACACATTTCCAACACAAAACCATGTAAACAGATTCTAAAATCTTTAATTTGTTGAAAGTATAAATGCTAAATACACATTAACAGATAAAATTAATAAAGTATTATTCTAAAACATACAAGGTAGGCCCCCAAATTGGAATTTACTTATTAAAATTGTATTCTTTTTTTTTTGAGTTGGAGTCTCACTCTGTTGCCTAGACTGGGAGTGCGGTAGCCACTCCTGGCCACCGCAGCCTCGACCTGCTGGGCACCAGCGATCCTTCCACCTCAGCCTTCCAAGTAGCCAGAATTATAGGCATGTGCTACCAAGCCCGGCTGATTTGTTGATTTATTGTAGAGATGAGGTCTCGCCTGCCCAGGCGGGTCTCGAACCCGCGGGCTCAGGCAATCCACTCACCTCAGCCTCCTAAAGGCGCTGGATTACTGGCTGAGCCACCGAGCCTGGCTAAAATTGTACTCATATATTTCAACTTCAGTCATCTTCAAAGTATTCTTCATTTGATTCAATGCACCTATCAAGATGCTTTTTCCACTGCTTACAACAGTTTAATTCACCACAATTTTGATGCTTTTTATTGTTTTTCTTGTTTTTTGTTTCACCTCTTCTACATTGGAAAACATTTCTCTTTGAGGACTTTTCTCCATTTAGGAAAACAAAATAAAAAGTTGCTCAGGGTAAGATCAGGTGAATAGGAAGGGTGGGGCATGGAGATTATACTGTTTTTGTTCAAAAACTGCTGATCACTCAGCACAGTGTAGGCAGGGTGTGTTGTCATGGTGACGGAATCAGTTATCCCTGTTTTCCACAACTCTGGACAATTCTTCCACAGTGCAGCATCTCACAACAATGTTAGTTGGCACATTGATTCTGATGGGTTCCTAGAACACTTACCTAGCTGGGGAATCCTGTCTTATGAGGGACCTGTCCTCCAAAAGATAATTCCTATTTTTTTGAGGCGGTCCTCTCTCATATTACATGAGATACAACTGATAATTAATCATGAAAAATCTAAATATATAATTTTCTCTTTTAAAAAAAAGTTAAAATAAAACATTAAAGGCAGGGTGTGCATTAATATCATAATTAGGAACATTTTTTTGCAGATTTTTCTAGCTGCTGAAATGGCTCTTGTGTGTTCTCATCAGGAAATAGGAGAAAGAGAATCTTCATCTTCAAATAATTGCATAATTTTTTCTCCTGTTTGTGGGGAACTTTTAAACAACGTTCAGGAACTGAAATAATATTTATATATATTCGTGTACACTCTTTTGCGGAGAGAGTTGTGTTTCTTTGAAAGAAAAATTTTCTGGTTCATTTGTGTCTCTTCTGTGGTTTTATCTTGGATCTCTAGATACTTCAAGCAGAGTTTCAGTTTCAAAACTTTCAGATGTAAATAGCTCTTGTGCAGAAAACCTTTGAACCAGATTAGAATGATTACTGTAAATGAAACTTTACTGTATCAACTGTAATTTTCTTCCTCTTCTTGAGGAATCTGGAGTTTTTATTTTTAATACAAAATTTGAATACAGTAGAGAACTTTTTATGTATGCAATCAATATGCAAATAATTTTCAGATTTCATATTTATTTGAATTCTAAAATAATGGCGTCATATCAATAAAAATACCCGACTTTTTAGTAGCACATATCAGAACCCAAAATACCCAAACCATGAGAGTAGTTAGTAATGACTGCAATAATTAGCAATATTGGGAAAATCAGGTAGAGGTCATTGTCAAAGAACCTATTGAAATTGAAAAGCAAGAGATTATTGAAAAAGGTGACACTGTGGAAACTGTTTCTCTCAGCTCTTACTATGCCAATTTTCTATTCATTAAAATTGAATTAGAAAAAAATATTTTGAAACAAATCACTCTAATTTTGAATTCAAGCCTAAGATGCCTAGAGCCAGTGACATATGCCTGTGCTCACTTCAGGGAAGTGTGCTAGAAAAAATAATTTATCTTCAATCCAAACTGTTAGGTACAGATACAGTCAGGGTGTATGGAGAGTTGAGAGGCACAGAAGAGAGGGGTGCAGCACCACCAGAGCCAGCAAGCCAGCTGTGCACTCACTGGGATCCCAGAGATCTGAGTAGATGCAAAGAATTGTGACACACAAAAAGGTTAAGAAAGAAAAGTTTATTTAAAAGTAAGTAAAGTAGATTTACCTCCCCAATGTGGGGGAGACCAAAGCCTGGAAACATGGTGACAGCCATAGCTCAAAGAGCTTATGGCTACCCAGAGTCTAGCAAGACAATGGCTGCTGTTTGCTTGTGGTTGAGTCCTTTTAACCATTCCCCTTGATGGGGGAAGATCATTAGGTGATTGGGTGGTGGTCGGCTTCCACATCATCACAAAGGGGCAGACAAATGCAGGTACTGATGCCAGGTGATGGATAGCAGGCAGATGGATGGGTTAGTCACATTTTAGTAGGAAAAATAGAGAGATCATGACATCAAGACTATTATAGGAAGTGGCACTTTATTATGCTGGCTAGCACAGCGGGCCCAAGAATTTCATGCATTCAAATATCAAGCTTGAGCACCCCAAAACAGGAGACGTGGGGTCTTATACCCTCGTTTAGGTGAGGGAAAGGGGTCGTGTTGAGTGATTACATATTTCCTTTGTAATCTTACAAGGTTGTACTCAGCAAAATCAGATTTTTCAAAGAACAAATGGTTTCCAGGAACTGCAGGCTTGTAAACTGTCAACTTCAGAAAGGGGGCTTTTGGATAAGTCTGTGAATTAGCCACTCTTTTTGTATATCCATTAAATGGCTAGTCTTTGGGCTATTTGGCCTTTCCCAAACAAACCTGCCTGGTGCCCTGGCGGGTCTTTAAAGTTGCAACTTGCCTTTCAAAAGGAAATACCTTTAACTGCTATCAACTCTTTTCCTGCCCTGGGCTAGTGATTGCCATGAGGCCAACTGCTGATCCTGAACCAACTACGTTTCTGTGTTTATTCACTCAATCATACAAGAAATATATTTGACCATTTGCCGCATCCTGCCACAACATGATTGCTGCCAAGGTGGGTCACAAAGAGATAATTAGGCGAACTCTCTGGGGTGGGGGGCGTTTCCTGCAAGAGACTTGTTAGATATTTGCAATTCACAAACTCATGACTTTGGCCTTGACAAGGAATCAAAAGTTTACTAGAGATTATTATGCTA
>NW_006975610.1:0-777 GCF_000164805.1 Carlito syrichta | reverse complement strand
CCAGGGGCCAGAGAGCAGCTTGGGTGACATGGCCAGACCTCATGTCAGTGAGAGTTCCCCAAAATCAAGTCAGGCATGATGGCCCACTGAGTCCCAGCTCCTCAGATGACAAAGCAGGATTACCACCTGAGTCCCACAGATTGAGCCCCGGGAGCCCTCCCCCAACCCAAAAGTTGCAGACTGGGAGACAGGTGCCTGTGCTGGCTCAGCATTGTGGGACTGCTTGGATCGCTTTGTGCCCAATGTCCACCCTATCTCAGGCCATCTGTTCCATGAGTTCACACACGTCTTTGCTGTAGGGCCCAAGTGTGGAGGGTGAGGCAGGCCTTCTGGGATGTGTGACCGAAGGTGTGGGACAGACTTGACCAGTGGCCACCTTAGAAACCTCCCACAAACAAGGGGAAAAGTGCCTTTTTCTCTCTCATCTCTGAGGGTGATTCCTCACACTGGGTGGCAGGAGTGTTGGTGGTGGCAGTGGTTGTGATTATTATTATTTGGAGTCGGAATCCTACTCTGTTGTCCACGCCTTAGTGCAGGGGGACGTTCATGGCCACTGCCAACTCCAGCTGCTGGGCTCAGGTGATAGTCTCGCAACAGCCCCTGAGTGGCTGGAACCACAAACCTGCAAAACCACACCTGCCTAATATTTGGATTTATTTTTGTTGGCTGAGTAGAGGTCTTGCCCAATGTCCTGAACTGTTCTTGAACCCACAGGCTCAGGTCGTTCACTCGCCTTGGGTTCTGAATGGCCGGGATGCCAGGCTAAGCCCCTGAGCC
>NW_006975609.1:0-621 GCF_000164805.1 Carlito syrichta | reverse complement strand
TTTCATTTTGATAAAATTGTGTAAGTCTGTTAGGGACAAGTTACTTATGAAGGATGACCACAGCATTTCAGTGTCTGTGTTGCAATTTGGTTTATGATCACTACATTGCCAAGATGTACACTTATGATTATTGTGGGCTAATGGCAAGAAGTAGAGACCACTGACATGGAAATACTAATAATTCCTTCATGCCAAGTAAATGCTGGAGAACTTCACAATTTGTACAAATAGGAGTTTTACAAAAGTTCTTTTTTAACTTTAAAACTTTTTTTATTTTAAAATTTTGGGGTACATTTCAGGGTTAGGTATACAAATATTCACTGTGCAGGTACCCTTGTTGATGAGGTGTGCCCCCCTTCCCCAGGCAGATTTCTATTCAAGAAGAGTGGTGGATAGTTGGTCCTTACCATGACATCAGATAACATAGGCTATGTCAGATATACAAGGTAATCTGTGCAATTTCACAGTTACATATTTACTTTGAGATTGTTAATTTAGTTACAGCAAAACAGCATCATTCATCACATTGAATTTATATTGTCAATTTGAGTTTTTATCGTGTCATACTCTTAAATTTTTAATTTTTAATTTGCTTTGGTTTCATGCCATTTTAAGAAATAT
>NW_006975608.1:2251-2950 GCF_000164805.1 Carlito syrichta | reverse complement strand
GCTAACGAGTTAAGTCAGCTGGATGGTCAACTAGATAGCTAGAAAGCTAATACATTAAGTCAGCTGGTTGAGTCAGCTAGCCAGCTCATTAGCTAACGAGATAAATAAGATTAAGTCACCAAGCTAGCACATTAGATAACAATTAAGCTATCTATTTATCTAGGTGGTTAAGTCAGCTAGCTATCAAGGCAGCTAACTATATGTCAGCTTGTTGCCTAGGTAACTAGCTAGTTAGCTAACTATTTAAGTCAGCTGGCTAACTAGGTAGATAGCTAGTTAGTTAATTATTTACGTCAGCTGGCTACCTAGGTAGCCACTAGTTAAGTCAGCTACTTAAGTCAACTGGCAAACCAGCTGGCTAGCTAGGTAGCGAGCTAGATAAGACAGTTGGCTAGCCAGGTGGATAGCTAGTTAATTCAGCTAGTTAAGATAGCTTGCTAGCCAACTGACTAGGTGGGTAGCTAACTAGTTAAGTCAGCAAGATAGCTACCCATCTAGCTAGTGATATCAGTGTGTTAAGTCAGCTGGTTAGCCCACTGGCTAGATGGTTAAGTCAGCTAGTTTAGTCAACAGTCTAACAAGCTGGCTAGGTATGTAGCTAGCTAGATAAATCAGCTTGCTAGTCAGCAGGATAGTTTTCAAGTCAGCTAGTTAAGTCAGCTGGCTAGCCTGCTGTCTATGTTGATAGCTAGCAAGTAA
>NW_006975608.1:0-787 GCF_000164805.1 Carlito syrichta | reverse complement strand
AGAAGGATATCTAGCTTTAAGTCAGCTGGCTAGCCAGCTGGCTAGCTAGTTAAGGCACCTACTTATCTCAACTCGCTGACCAGCAGGATAGCTAGGTAGTTAGGTAGTTAAGACAGCTTGCAAGCCAGCAAGTTAAGTAGGTAGGTAGCTAGTCAGCTGTCTACTTCATGAAGTCAGCTAGTTAAGTCAGCTGGCTAGCCTGCTGGATAGCTACATTGCTGGGCAATTAATTTATCTGGCTAGCCAGTTGTCTAGCTAGGTAACTAACTAGTTATGTCAACTGACTAGTCAGCTTGTTAGCTAGTTCTCACCTAGTTAAGTCAGCTGAGTAGCCAGCTGGCTAGCTAGGCGACTTGCTAGTTAAGTCAGCTGGATTACACAGCTGGCTAGCTATATAAGTCACTTAGTTAATTCAGCTGGATAGCCAGTTGACTAACTGTGTACCAAGCAAGTTAATTCAACTGTCTAGATAGCAGGACAGCTAGTTATGACAGCTAGTTAAGTCAGCTGGCTAGCCAGGTCTCTAGATAGGTAGTGTCATAGTTAAGTCTGTAACCTAAGCAGCTGGGAGCTAATTAAGTCAGCTAGTTAAGTCACTAGCTGTCCATGTGGCTAGAGGTAGAGAGCTACTTAAGTCACCTGGCTAGCCAGCTTGCTAGCCAGGTAGCTAGCTAGTTATGTAAACTGTCTAGGAAGCTGGCTTGCTAATTTAGTCACCTAGTTAAGTCAGCTGAATAGCCATTTGGCTCCCTAGGAAGCCTGCTAGTTAAGTCAGCTGGCTGGACAG
>NW_006975607.1:0-743 GCF_000164805.1 Carlito syrichta | reverse complement strand
GAAGGATCGCCAGAGCCCAGCAGGTCGAGGCTGCAGTGGCCGGGAGCAGCCACTGCACTCCAGTCTGGGCAACAGAGTGAGACTCCAACTCAAAAAGAAAGAAAGGAAGGAAGGAAGGAAGGAAGGAAGGAAGGAAGGAAGGAAGGAAGGAAGGAAGGAAGGAAGGAAGGAAGAAAGAAAGAAACTAGGACTACAGGTGTGCACTACCATGCCTGGCTAATTTTTTAGTTTTATTTTTTTGTAGAGATGAGGTCTTGTTGTCTTGTCCAGATGGGTCTAGAACTCCCAGGCTCAAGCAATCCTCCGTCTCAGCCTCCCAAAGTGTTGGGATTAACAGGCATGGACCACAGTACCTGGCCTCTAGCAGTTTTATGGGTATTTGGTTTATGAAACAAGACTTACAAAGTTTTTTTTTAAGTTACCATTTATCCAGAAAATATATAGCTGTCTCAAAAATAATCTCAGCCTCAGTCGGCTTTTGGATTTTGTTTTTTAAGCAAGCATAGGGACACATTTACTTATTTATTGATTTTGTGCCTAGATTAAACAGGATATCTTTACTTCAGAACATTTAAATATCTAGTATTATTTATAGATTTCTTTCTTGATCCATGGTATGAAAATTTTAGTATAAAGCTGGTCTACTCATGACTGATGACTACCTATTAATACTGCTTGCCTTTTAATGCCTGAGTCTACTTTCTTTTGCTCGTATCTTTTTTCAGAAAGTACTATTAATATGG
>NW_006975606.1:0-722 GCF_000164805.1 Carlito syrichta | reverse complement strand
TCATCTATGAAATAGGAGTAAGATTGTTTTGAGGATTAAATGCGATACCAAAAGCAAAGGGCTCAGCACACAGAGCCCATCACATCAAAGACAGTCACTAAGACTCACTGTCGCCATTTTTAGAAAGTGACGTGACTTGCCAGCTAACGCAGGGGCTGAAATGGGATTGGAATCCAGATCGATGACTCTAGAGCAAGGTACTGCGCTGTTCTATACCATCTTCCTCTAGACCACCATGCCTTGGTTTCCTCACTTTACAAACAGGAGTACAACGACCTACCCTCACTGGGTCTTTGTAAAGATGAAGCCAACTAAAATGTGCCAAGGGCCAAGCACAATAGCAAACACAGAGCTGGTACACAGGAAGCATTTATTTTATCATTTACATTCGACCTTAGTTTCATCTAGTGAACATGGCCAGCCCTTCGGTCTGTTGAGAGCTTTTTGAAACTCGATTCTGCCATCTATAGCATTCGCTCTCTGCCCCACTCCAGGGCAACAGGACACTCACGTAATTAATTATCTGGGCTCTGGACCAGTCCCGAAAGTTAGTCTGAACCTATGGGTCTGCATCATTCAGCCATGCCCATAGCCCTGACACTGGGGCGCTGTGTTATGCAGCTGTGGAGAGCGTGTGGACTTACGCAGCAAGAGAGATGAGCTGCAGGAAACGGAAAGATGGACTGGGAAGGGGAGTGGGGCTACCTGCAGCTTCTGGTGTG
>NW_006975605.1:0-3279 GCF_000164805.1 Carlito syrichta | reverse complement strand
TCAGACTCCAATATGGGTACCAAAACCCCATAAATTTACTTCTCACAGTTCTAGAGGCTTGGAGTCCAAAATCAAAGCACTGTCATCTCCTGTGCACTTTCTTACTGTGCCCTCACATGGCGAAGTGGAAAGGGCAAGAGAGAAGTTCCGTGTCCTCAGATGACAGAAGACTGGGAGAGGGTGAGCCCACTTACAAAAGTCCTTTTTATTTCAGCACTAGTTTGTTCATGGGGGCTTTGTCTTCATGCCTGAAAAATCTCTGATCAGGCCCTACACCCAGCACCGTTGCAATGGGAATGACATTCCAACACATGAACTTTAGGGAACATACACCGACCGTAGCGGTTAGTAGTAAACAGTTACGTTGTGTGCAGCAACCATGGTTTTAGATCAGCAGTATCGCCTGTGTACATCTCCTTTGTCAACATTCCAAAGTCATGTGGTGACTAGGATGATTGTGACTGGTGTGAGAGACGATAGGAGCAACTGCAGCATTTAAATAGATGCAGAAAAATAATTTGTCAAACTTCAACAATGCTTTATGTTAAAAACTCTTGAGAAATTAGATATAAAACAAATGCACCTCAAACCAGTAAAGGCCACATCTAACAAATGCACAACTAGCATCATACTAAAAGTGAAAAATCTGTAAGAGCTGAAACAAGACAAGAATGCCCACTTTGACCACTATTGCACACTATGTCCAGAGGATTTAGAGAATCAAGGGAACCAAATTTTAGAACTAGAGTTATATTCTTTGTTTGCAGACTACAGATTCTTACATTAAAGAAACAACAACAACAAAAAACTAAGGCCGAGCATGATGGCCTATAATCCCAGCACTTTGGGAGGCCAAGGTGAGAGGACTGCCTGAGCCCACAGGTTCAAGACCAGCCTGGGGAACTTGGCAAGACCTCATCTCTACAATAAATCAAAAAATTAGCTGGGCGTGGTGGCACATGCCTGTAGTTCCAGCTGCTTGGAAGGTTGAGGTGGAGGGTCACCTGAACCCAGCAGGTCGAGGCTGTGGTGGCTGTGAGTGTGCCACTGTATTCCAGCCTGGGTGACAGAGCGAGAGACTCCAACTAAAAAGAACAAACAAACAAAAACCTGAAAACTCCATCAAAAGAACTTTCAGAACTACTATATTAGTAAGCTTGCAGGCTATAATAACATACAAAAGGTACGGGCATTTATATCTAGTAACAGCCAACTGTGTAAATAGGAACCCCCCCAAAACTCCATTTACATAGCTATAAATTTAGGAATAAATTTAATCAGAAAGGCGAAAAATCTGCATTAAAAACTAAAGAAAATTGAGGCAATAGCATAAATGGAAAGATGTCCTTTAGTAATAAGTCAACAGGAAAAGAAAAATCAAAACTATTACACTCACTTAGTCTTCTCAGAATGAATGGGAAGCACATGCACACTGTTAGTTTTAGCAACAGAATGGACACTTCGCAGAAAACCCAACTACCCTACCATACAGCAGCCGCACTGTTGGAAATTGTATTTCTGTGTATATCTGTTTGTGCTACATGGTGAAGAGACGTCTGCACTTCCATGTTAATACCAGCACTGCTCACGATAGCCAAGAGACAAAAGCAACCTGAATGTTTATCATAGAATGAACTGATAAATAAAATGTGGTGTTACAGACAATGGGATGCTATGCACGCATTATTAATTTTTAATCACATGAATGAACCCGAAAGACGTTGCATTAACTGAAATAATTTGGGCACAGAAAGACAAATGCCTCATGATTTCACTCTTGTGAAATCCAAACCACTGATCTCATTGAGAGAGTGGAATGGTGGTTACCAGAGGCTGTGGTTTTTAGAAAAGAGGGGTGTTTGAGGAAATATTTGTCCAAAATGCATAATTACACTTAGAAGGAATAAGTGCAAAAAATCTATAGTACAGCATGGTGATTATAGTTAATGAGAAGATGTATTTTTGAAAAATACAGTTATTGTAGAGTTATCACAAAATAACTGATTTATAAAGCATTTGTTATTTGGCTAGAATAAATCATTGAAAATGAATATGCTTTAAAACATGTTTTCCATAACACACAATTTTATCTGTATATTTTAAAAATAAACATTTTAAAACATTACAGAGAGAGAGAAATGTTTCAAATACTATGGCTGTGTCAAACTCTTAGCTGAGCAGCATCAAAAATATAAAGATTTTGTAATCTAAGTAAATGTGTCAGTAGTCTGCATAGGCACTTTTATGTTTACCAGCTTGTTCAGGACCCAGCACAGAACGTGGAAAGGGTCAGTGTACTGCAGGGTAGCCTTCAGGCACTTGAATTTCTTGGTGCTGATGGTGACATTATGGAAAACACTTGTGAGGCAGGTGGTGCTAATGGTTCCACATCTCGCCACGCTGTGAACACAGAACACAAGTTTGCATTCAGAATTACTGAGAAAATATTTCAATCCTAAAGCTGCTGTGACTTCTGAGAATTCTCTAGAGAGAATGACCAAAGGGTTGGCTATACTTAGGTAACAAAAATTAAAGCTATGGACTGTAATATGAACCCACTGAATTTTTTAAAAATCATAAGAGCAAGAAATTCCCCAGGATTCCCACGTCAATCTAGAAAAAAATATTTCAAGTTTTAAATCTAAAGAAGGCCCTTCTATTTTTATCCAATATTTAACATACACACTCAAAAATAGAAGATTCTGCATGAAAATAAAAGTTGAATTATATGCCATAAAAATTAAATTCACAATTCTTCACTTACCATTATTGCTTTTAAAATTTTATTATTAGGTGGGACGTGGTGTCTCAATACCTGTAATCCCAACACCCTGGGAGGCTGAGGCAGGAGGATTGCTTAAGCCTAGGAGCTCAAAACCAGCCTTGGCAATATAGGAAGACATTGTATCTACAGGAAAGAAGGAAAAAACTGTGTGGGGGCAATGACCTGTAGATCCAGCTCCTTGAGAGGCAGATGTGGAAGAATCACCAGAGCCCAGAAAGTGTCAAGGCTACAGTGAGCTTTGATTGTGCCACTGCACTCCACCTTGGGCAGGAGGGTGAGACGCTGATTCAAAATATACACGTGTGTGTGTGTGTGTGTATATGTTTTATGAGATTTTAAAATTCTGATTTGGCTCTATATAGTGTGTGTGTGTGTGTGTGTGTGTGTGTGTGTGTATAGAACTTTTTTTTTTTTTTGAGTTGGAGTCTCACTCTGTCATCCAGACTGGAGTGCAGTGGCCGCTCCCGGCCACCACAGCCTCGACCTGCTGGGCT
>NW_006975604.1:0-768 GCF_000164805.1 Carlito syrichta | reverse complement strand
TAGAAACTGTGGGGGAGACATGGCAAACATATGATCTGTCTTAAAGAGCTTCCATGTCTATTGAGAAGTTTGGTGTGACTGAAACACAAAGTGGGAGAAGGGAAATGGTGAGAGATGAACTCAAGAGGTGTCCAGAGACCAGGCTGAGTAGCTATAACTCCATCCAAGAAGCACTGGGGAACTAAGGAGGGTGATAAACAGGGAAAGGACAGGGTCAGGCTTTGACTTCAGAAAGAGCCATCTGGTCACTGTGGGCATGGCAAAAAGCAAGGTTAGGGGGCTCTGTTGAAGTTGACTGTGTAGGGAACTGGGGTGTTTATGACCATAAGAAGGGAGCTGGGGAGGAGAGGCCAGTGTAGACAGATAAAGTGACTTATTTTACTCTTTATTCATTGCTTTGATTAGTCATTGATTCATTTTATCAACAAATAATTAATTTGCATCTACTCTGTACAGAACACCATGCTAGAATAAATTAAGAGGAATTTTATTCCAGTCTGTGAGGAGCTTGATTAACTGTTCAAGTGAGTGGAACAGTCAATAGCTGCTCTAGGATTTTTTTTTTTGTTTGTTTGTTTTTGTTTCTTGAGTTGGAATCTCACTCTGTTGCCCAGATTCTAGTGCAGTGGCCTCTCCCGGCCACCGCAGCCTCGACCTGCTGGGCTCTGGCGATCCTTCCACCTCAGCCTTCCAAGTAGCCGGAATTACAAGCATGCACTACCACGCCCGGCTGATTTTTGATTTATTGTAGAGATGAGGTCTCGCTGG
>NW_006975603.1:0-964 GCF_000164805.1 Carlito syrichta | reverse complement strand
ATCACAGAGAATTGCCATTCACCAGGGCACCCATTACACATGAGGCCCAGTCCCTGGGCATGCATCACAGAAGAGGTCCTGTCACTGGTATACACACCACAGTTGAGGTTCATGCACTGGGACACACGAAAGGATGGTAAGTCTGAGGCATTTACCACAGAGGAGGGCAAGTAACAGGGCCACCAGTCAGAGATGAATTTTTGTCACTGGAGCACACATCACAGTGGAGGGCTAGTCTCTGGAGATCCAACTCAGAGGAGAACCTGTAGCCTAGTTACCCATCACTGAAGAGGAGCAGTCACTGTGGCACCCATCGCAGAAGAAGGATACTCATGGGGGCACCGATAGCAGAGGAGCACCAGTCAGTAAGGTCCCCAATAGGAGGAGGGTCAGTCACTGGGACAGTCAAAAAGAGGGGACTCAGTCCCTTGTTAGTCATCAAAGAAGAGGGCCAGTCACCAGCATACCAGTCACAATGGAGACTCAGTCACTGAGTCACCCATTCCAGGGAAGACCCTGTCATTAGGTCACTTATAACAGTTGAAGATAAATCACTGATTCACTCATCAATTGATCAGTCATGGGGGAAACCCTCAAGAGGAGGTCTAGTTATGGGGTGCAGAATATAGAAGAGATTAGTCACTTTTCCTCCCATAACAGGAGTACCAGTCACTGAGGCACATATCACAGAGCAGGGCTAGTCCCTGTGGCTCCAACACAAGAAATTCTGTCACCTAGTTACTCATAACTTAGGAGAGACAGTCCCTGGTGCAAGCATCACAATGAAGTCACAATGACGGTGGCACCCATCACAGAAGAAGACTGGTCACTAGGGTTACCATCAGAAAGGAGTTCTAGTAACTGAGAAATTCATCACAGAAGGAAATCAGTCACTGGTACACCATCACAAAGGAGAGCCAATCACTAAGACACACTTCCTAGAGGAGGATTGGTCAATGGGGCA
>NW_006975602.1:0-679 GCF_000164805.1 Carlito syrichta | reverse complement strand
ACCTCATCAACTCCCTCACCAAAGCGGGAGTACTCAATGGGGTGGTTGGAACTGGAAGGTCCCGAGTTTGGGGGACCCTCACACATGAGTGGGTGGGGAGAAGGATTGAGGGCAGAAGTTTTGCAGGATAATGGATTTATTTCTTTTGCTATTTTTTCTTTCTATCTTTCTTTCTATCTTTCTTTCTTTCAATCAGTCTTTCTCTCTCTCTCTCTCTCTCTCTCTTTCTTTCTCTCTCTTTTTCTTTCTTTCTCTCTTTCTTTCTTTCTTTCTTTCTTTCTTTCTTTCTTTCTTTCTTTCTTTCTTTCTTTCTTTCTTTCTTTCTTTCCTTCTCTCTTTTTTTTATTTCTTCACTAGGTTTTCCAGGCTGCTCTCAAATCACCCAACTCAGACCATCCTCTCAGCCTGTGCTTCCCAAACTGCTACAGGCACAGGGTTCCCATTTAGTTTACATCCTGGTCATCCTGCCTGGTCTTGAACTCTGGCCCTGAGGTGAACCTCCCACTGAGGCTGGCCCACAACCATGGCTTTCTGGGTTTTGCTTGGGGTCAAGGTGGGGGCTTGCTATGGTGTCCAGCCTTTTTTTGAACTCCTGGGCTCTGGCCATCTTCTCGGTTCAGCCTCCCAAGTGCTGAGGAGAGAGGCGTGAGATGCCCAGCCTCCCTGACCCTTCGAAGGT
>NW_006975601.1:0-7567 GCF_000164805.1 Carlito syrichta | reverse complement strand
CCCAAACATTAAGAAATAAGATAGACAAGTGAGACCTCATCAAATCAATGAGCTTCTGCAAAACAAAGCAAAAGAAAACATCTAAAGAGCAGGGAGACAGCCAAAAGAATGGGAGAAAATATTCTCAACTATATATGTAACAAAGGCCTAACGTCTAGGATCTACAAGGTACTCAAATACTCCAAAATGAAACAAACAAACAGCCACTTTAAAAATGGGCAAAATGCAAGAATAGACACTTCACAAAAGAAGAGATATGCGTAACCAGCCGACACATGAGAAAGTGCTCAGCTTCACTCGTCATCACAGATGTGCAAATCAAAGTCACACTGAGATGCAACATAGCCCCTGAAAGAATGGCCATAATTATTAAAACAAACAACAAAAGATGCTAGTGGGAATGTGGAGAGAAAGAAATGCTTCTAATCTGCAAACTACTGCAATCTCTCTGGAATATACGGTGACGGTATCTAAAGAGACTACAAATTGACCTTCCATGTGACTCAGTAATTCCTTTATGAAAAATATACCCGAAGGAACTCAAATAATATTACAAAATAGATACCTACACAAGGATGTTTGTTTCAGCTCTATTGACAATAGCAAAAAACATGACATCAATCATGTTGCCCATTGAAGTTGGAATGAGTAAAACAAATGTGGTACATATACACAATGAAATACTATGCAGTCATAAAGTATGATACATATATGGATTTTGCAGCCACTTGGTGGATTTGGAGTCGATCATTCTCAGTGATTTATCACAGAAACAAGAGCAGTTACATATGTTCTCACTCGTTAGCTGACCTTGAACAATTATAATGTGACATGAAAGTGACTGGCAGTAGTGGGAACCTGTCAAGTGGTAGTTGTGAAATTGGCAGTGGAGGGATACTGCTAAGGGAAGGAGGGTCATAACTCATCAACCTGAGTCCCTGCATAATCATTGCTTGTAAATCCAACCCTGAATTATACCCCATAGCTTTATAATAAAAATTGAGAAAACATTTAAATAAATATACAAATAAATGAAAGTTGTAAGACGTGCAACACACTTCATTTGTTTTATTTTACTTTTTAGTTTTTTTAATTTTAAACATGGGTACAATTCAGCATTGGGTATAAAATGTTCATCATGCAAGGAATGATTTTAAACTAA
This sequence comes from Carlito syrichta, assembly GCF_000164805.1. Classification (NCBI taxonomy): domain Eukaryota; kingdom Metazoa; phylum Chordata; class Mammalia; order Primates; family Tarsiidae; genus Carlito; species Carlito syrichta. The sequence continues at coordinate 6,405 of NW_006975601.1, read as the reverse complement.
CTGTATAATACTTCAATGATAACTTCTTTCCCCATAAATATGTTAGAATACATGGTATAAAGATGCTTTCATGTTTGACAACTCGTATGTTTCTCACATAAATGGTGAATGTCTTATTCTGCAGAAATTATAAATTGTTGAGATTCCAGATGTATATCAACCTTAGAAAACTACACCTTGATCCACTCTGTACCTAAGTGCTATTTGAAGACAAAATGCATAATGTATCTTAACATTTTTAGAACAAAGTACGTATTACAATTTAACACATCTTTTTAATTTGTTAAAATTTGTGCACATTTTTTGTTGCCCTCTGTAGTTTCTACTAGTTAATTCTGATTATATGATACAGACATGCCATCCTTAAAGAAAAGTTCCCCCGACATTCCTGAAAGAGATAAATCTACTGGGAATATACCCTGAAGAACTCAAATCACTCTATAAAAAAGATACCTGCTCACATATTTTTATCGCAGTGTTGTTCACAATAGCAAGAACCTGGAAACAACCATGCTGCCCATCAAAAGAGGACTGGATTAAAAAAATGTGGTACATATACATGATGGAATACTACGCAGTCATAAAAAAGAACAAATTCACGAATTTCGCAGCAACCTGGATGGAACTAGAGTGAATTATACTGAGTGACCTCTCACAGAAACAAAGATCCGAGTATCACATGTTCTCACTCATATAATGGACCTTGAATATCCTATATAATACTATAAGAAAATGACTGATGGTACTGGGAAACTACGGGGGGGAGTGAGATGGGATTAACAGTAGCAAATATCTGACTGGGGATGGGGGAAACACCTCTTATCAACAGGGTTGCCCTGAATGAACATATTACACACCTAACCCTTAACTGTACCCCCCAAAACCATAATAAAAAATTATTGATTATGAAAAAAGAGATAAATCACATTCCCTTGATGTTTTAAAACAATTTATATTTTTCAAAGTGTATTTCCATTGAATCACCTAGTATCTTCTCTACCTCAGACATAATGTTGTACTCTGCAAAAAGACTCTGATTGATTTGATTTTTTTAATCACCAATTACTTAAAATCTGAGATCCAAAACAAGACAATTTGGGATTCAACATTTATAAAACAAAATAACATGGATATTTACAAATAAGTAATTATTTTGGCATCTCAGATTAAAATTTAGATAATTGAAAATTCTGGAAAATTGACTTTGATCTTAGCTAATGCAATGCTCAAATCTTGAGAGAAAAACTGCTCAAAGGCTGCTGAATAGTACTAAAAATATCAGAAAGTTTCCAAACACAAGAAAGTGCTAAAATATTATTTGGTTGTGTTATAAGCAAGCTCCAACAGGACTCTGTGGCCATAAGAAGCAATATTCCCTAGTTAGAATGCAACATAAAAACGCCTTCACAAATAGGGCAGATATTTTATGAGACTTCCCATGAAACTGTCCCCCATCAAGTTGAAAAGTCAAGTCATGTGAAAATACAAAGCCTTTCTTCTCAATATCAGCTGCACTTATTCTTGCAAAGATGAGTAGTGTATAAGAAACCAGTCTACAGTTAAGAATTAGTTCATATGGTTCAGATTAAACATGCCAGAACACCTCCTGACTAACAGTCTGCTTTGACTCAGGTCTTCTCCCACTGTGGTAGCTTTTCTCTCCTCTTAATATATCCTGCTTTAAAAAAAAAAAGACTACCTTGCTCAGTGGATTCTTGAATCGCCACTTATCCTGGAGAAGTTTTTGGATTGGTGTAAACACCTTCTTTTTTTCAGTTTTTGGGATGAAAATCCATCATGTCTACAGCATTTGGCAAAGCACTGTAGGTAAATTCTTGAAACCTAAGAATTGCTCAGGATTCAAGTTCCCACCCATTATGATGTCAAAGTCCTGAGGCTGATGTCAGAATTGACAAACTGACATGCTTGTTTCCCTGACTTTGCTCTCATCTTTGAAATTTAAAAATTAGCCTTTTAGGCAATCTACAGATTCAACTCAATACCCAATAAGTTACCAACATCATTCTTCTCAGACTTGAAAACCACAATAAAGAATTCATATAAAAACACAAACAACCACAGATAGCCAAAAGAATCCTTAGCATAAGAAACAAAGAAGGAGGTATCACTCATTCAGACTTCAAACTTTACTATAAAACAGCCTGGTATTGGTACAAGAAAAGGCACATAGACCAATGGGACAGGACAGAGATTCTGGAATCAAAACCTCAATTTCTCAACCAACTCAGATTTGACAAAACATCCAACAACCACTGGGAAGAAGAGAACGTATTTAGTAAATGTACTGGGTAATGATTGATTACATGCAGAGGATTGAAAGAGTAAACCTACCTATAATGATACATATTTACTCAAGATGGATCAAAGTCCTAAATATAAAACCTCATATTACAAGAATCTTAGAAAACACAGGAGACACCCTTGTGGAAATTGGAACCGGGAACCAATTTTCTTCAGAAACCTAAATGCCCATACGTTAAGAAATAAGATAGAAATGTGAGACTTCATGAAATCAATGAACTTCAGCAAAACAAAACAAAAGAAAACATCTGAGAGCAGGGAGACAGCCAAAAGGATGAGAAAAAAATACTCTCTAACTATGTATATGACAGAGGCCTAATATCTAGAATCTGCAAGGAACTCAAACACTCCAAAAGGAAACAAACAGCCACTTTAAAAATTTGCAAAATACATGAATAAAACGATTCTCAAAAGAGGAGATATAGGCAGCCAGCAAACAATTGAAAAAGTACACAGTGTCACCCATAATCAGAAATGCAAATCAAAACCTCACTGAGGTACCACCTAACCCCTGTAAGAATGGTCATCATTAATAAAACAAACCAAAACAGATGCTGGTGAGGATGTGGAGAAAAAGAAATGCTTCTACACTGCAGGTGGACTGAAAACTAGTGCAACCTCTTTGGAAGACACTGTGGCAGTTTAAAAAGGGACTACAAATTCACCTTCCATATGACCCACTAATTCCTTTGTAAAAAATATACCCAGAGAAACTCAAATAAGATTACAAAAAAGATACCTGCACAAGGATTTTTGTTGCAGCTCTATTCACAATAGCAAATTACATGACACCAACCATGTTGCCCATTGAATTTGGAATGCATAAAACAAATGTGGTACATATACACAATGGAATATTATGCAGCCATAAGGAAGGACACATATATGGATTTTACAGCCACTTGGATGGATTTGGAGTCGATCATTCTCAGTGATTTATCACAGAACAGAGTTCCATATATTCACACTCATTGGCTGAACTTGAACAATTATAATGTTATATGAAAGTGATTGGCAGTAATGGGAAGCTGTCGAGTGGGAGCAGTGAAATTGGTAGTGGAGGGATACTGCTAAGGGAGGAAGGGGCATAACTTATCAGCCTCGTTCCCTGCATAATCTTTGTTTGTAAACCTAACCCTGAATTGTACCCCACAGCTTTATAATAAAAATCGTGATAAATATTTAAATAAACATACAAATAAATGAAAGCTGTAAAACGTGCAACTGACTTCATTGGTTTTATTTTACTTTTTAATTTTTTAAATTTTAAGCATGGGTACAATTCAGCGTTGGGTATACAAATGTTCATCATGCAAGGAATGATTTTAAACTAACCATATAATACTTCAATGATAACTTCTTTCCTCATTAATATGTTAGAACTCATGGTATAACTCTGCTTTCATCTTTGACAACTAGTATGTTTCTCTCATAAATAGTGAATGTTTATTCTGCAGAAATTATAACTTGTTGAAATTCCAGATGTATATCATCCTTAGATAACTAAACCTTGAGCAACTCTGTACCTAAGTGCTATTTGAAGACAAAATGCATAATAAATCTTAACATTTTTAGAACAAAATAAGTATTACAATTTAATACATCTTTTCCCTTTCTTAAAATTTGTGCACATCTTTTTTTGTTTCCCTCTGTATTTTCTGCTAGTTAATTCTGATTAAATATTAGATATGCCATCCTTAGAGAAAAGTTTCCTCTACCCTCTTGAAGGAAATATAAAATCACATTCCCCTGATGTTTTAAACCAATTTATATTTTTCAAAGTGTATTTTCTTTGAATCACCTAGTATTTTCTCTACCTAAGACATAATGCTGTACTCTGCAAGAAAGTCTCAGATTAATCTGATATGTTTTTACTCACCAAGCATTTAAAATCTCACACCCAAAAAAAGACAATTTGGGGCCCAACATTTATAAAACAAAATAACATGGAGATTTACAAAGAAGTAAGTATTTTGGCTTCTCATTAGCATAAAAATTTAGATAATTGAAAATTCTGGAAAATTGACTTTGATCTTAGCTTAAAGCAATTTTCAAATCCTGAGAGAAAAACTGTTCAAAGGCTGTTAAATAATACAAAAATATCAACAAGTTTCTAAACACACGAAAGTGCTAAAAGATTGTTTGGTTTTTCTATACCCAGCTCCAACAGGTCTCTGTAGTCATAATAAGCAACATTGCCTAGATAGAACAGAATGTAAAAAACCTTCAAAAATAGGACAGATATTTTCTGAGGCCTCCCATGAAATTAGCTACCATGAAGTTGAAAAATCAAGTCCTCTGAAAATACAAAGCCTGTCTTCTCAACCTGAGCAGCACTTAGTCTTGCAAACAATAGTAGTGTTTCAGGAAACCAGTCTACAGTTAAGAATTAGCTCATATGGTTTAGAGAAAACATGCCAGAACCCCTCCTTACTAACAGTCTGCTTTGATGATTAAAAGTTTTCTATTGAAATATTACCTTGTTGGCAACCCTTTCAGGTATCCTCCCACTGTGGAAACTTTTCTCTCCTCTCAATATATCCTACTTTTAAAAAAAGTTTACCTTGCTCAGTGGATTCTTGATTGGCCACTTAGCCCTGGAGAAGTTTTTGAATTGGTGTGAACATCTTGTTTTCTTCAGTTCTTGGGATTGAAAATGCATCATGTCTACAGCATTTGGCAGAGCACTGTAGGCAAGTCCTTGAAACCTAAGGATTGCTCAGGAGTCAAGTTCCCACCCATTATGATGTCAAAGTCCTGAGGCTGATGTCATAATTGACAAACTGACATGCGTGTTTCCCTGACTTTGCTCTCATCTTTGAAATTTAAAAATTAGTTTTTTAGACCATCTACAGATTTAATGCAATGCCCCTTAAGTTAACATCATTCTTCTCAGACCTGAATACGACAATAAAGAATTTATATAAAAACATAAACAACCACGAATACCAAAAAGAGCCCTTACCAAAGAAACAAAGCAGGAGGTATTACTCCTCCAGACTTCAAACTTTACTATAAGATCACAGTAATCAAAACAGCCTGGTATTGATACAAGAACAGGCACATAGACCAATGGAACAGGACCGAGATTCTGGAAACAAAGCCTAAATTTCTCAACCAACTCATCTCTGAAAAAATCCTCAAAGAACCACTGGGGAACAAATAACATATTCAGTAAATGGTGCTGGGAAAAGACTGACCACCTGCAGAAGTTTTAAAGAGAACCCCTATCACCGTACATATTAACTCTAAATGGATCAAAGACCTAAATGTTAAACCCCAAACTATAAGAACTTAGAAAACGCAGAGACACCTTTATGGAAATTGGAACCAGGTCCTAAATCTTCATCATAACCCTAAATGCCCATACCTTAAGAAATAAGATAGACAATTGGGACCTCATCAAAATAAATAGCTTCTGCAAAAAAAGAGAAACCTTTAAAAGAGCAGGGAGGCAGCCCATAGAATGGGAAAAAATATTCTCCAACTATATATCTGACAAAGGCCTAACATCTAGGATATACAAGGAACTCAAACACTCAGAAAGGAAACAAAAAACAAAATCCTTTAAAAAGTGGGAAAAATAAATGAATAGACAATTCTCAAAAGAAGAGATATAGGCAGCCAGCAGACACATGAAAAAGTGCTCACCCTCACTCATCATCAGAGAAATGCAAATCAAAACCACATTCAGATACCACCTAGCCCCTGTAAGAATGGACATAATTAAAACAAACAACAACAGATGCTGGTGAGAATGCAGAGAAAAAAATGATTCTACACTGCAGGTGGACTGCAAACTAGTGCAACCTCTTTGGAAGACACTGGGGCAGTTTATAAAGGGACTGAAAATTGACCTTCCACATGACCCAGGAATTTCTTTATAAAAAATAGACTTGGAGTAATTCAAATCATATTACAAAAAAGATACCTGCAGAAGGATGTTTGTTGCCTCTCTATTCACAATAGAAAAAACATGGAACCAACCATGTTGTGCATCGAAGCTGGATGGGAAAAAACAAATGTGGTACATACATACAATGGAATATTATGCAGCCACAAAGAAGGACACATATATGGATG
>NW_006975600.1:0-592 GCF_000164805.1 Carlito syrichta | reverse complement strand
AAAAACATGAACCAAGCATGGTGACACATGACTATCGTTATGGCCACTTGAGAGGCCACATCATGAGGATTGCCGGATCCCAGTCAGTGGAAGCTGTGGTGGTGGAGAGCAAGCTCCTGCACTCCAGCCTGGGTGACAGAGCAGGACTCTGACTCAGAATAATAATAAAAACCACCACCACCACAACAACCACAGGCCAGGCTCAGTGGCTCAGACTGGCATCCCAGTCATTCAGAATCCCAGGTGAGTGGACAGCCTGAGCCTGCGCGTTCAACACCAGCTCAGGACATGGGGTGAGACATCGTCTAGAACATGAAAAATAAATTCAAAGATTAGCCTGGCATGGTGGCCCATGCCAGTGGTTACAGCCACTCAGGGGGCCGAGGCAGGAGGATTGCCTGCACCTGTCAGGTGGAGTCCCTGGTGGCTGAAAGTGTGCTCCTGTCCTCTGGCCTGGGTGACAGAGAGGAATTCCGAATCCAAATAATATTAAGGACCAGCACCACCACCACCACCCCTGCCACTCCATGCAAAGAATCACCCTCAGGAATGGGAGAGGAAAAGGCACTTTCTGTCCTGTGGTTCTGGGAGG
>NW_006975599.1:0-735 GCF_000164805.1 Carlito syrichta | reverse complement strand
CCCTATGACCTCCAAGCCCCCACTTAAAAATCTCCCTCCTTCTGAGCCAAACCAGCAAAAATCCACATGTATTGATTTATGGTTTCTTGTTTATAACTTCTGCCTTCTAAAATGTATATAATCAAGCCACCATTCAATCACAGTGGGCACAGATTCTCAAGATGTCCTGAGGATGGGTGTTCTACAGAATTTGGCCTTTTTCATCAACAACAGATAAATGGAGAAGTAATATGGTCATTTACTTCAAAAGGTTTTAAGAAATATTAAAAATCAAATGGACTGTTGGAGAAACATAAAACAGCAAACATTCAGTAACAAATGAACCTAACAGTATTACAAATGAATTACAAATTGTTTCCTAAGTTACTTCCATCCTTTTCTTCCTTACCTAGTAGAGAAGAAAAGAATGGAAGTAACTTAGGAAACACAATTTGCCTATGTGCTGTGAAGCTAATGACAAGTATTGTACTTTCATTTAAAACTGTTTTCTTGAGCCAGGCGTGGTAGCGCACGCCTGTAGTTCCAGCTACTTGGAAGGCTGAGGCGGAAGGATCGTCAGAGCCCAGCAGGTCGAGGCTGCGGTAGCTGGGTGTGGCCACTGCACTCCAGTCTGGGTAACAGAGTGAGACTCCAACTCAAAAAAAAATTAAAATTAAAACTGTTTTCTGGCCAGGCTCTGTGGCTCAGTCCATAATCCCAATACTTTGCGAGGCCGAGACTAGTGGATTGCACAGG
>NW_006975598.1:0-1005 GCF_000164805.1 Carlito syrichta | reverse complement strand
AAAACTGGAACTTCGATATTGTAGCAAGCCAGGGAATAATTTTAATGGTTTTAAGGGACACAAAAAAAGCTAATATAGTTTTGATCACCTCCAGCTTTTTCCTCCAAATCTTCTTTTATAACATTTTTCAAGAAGCACACTAAACTTGAAAAAAGGTTTGTGAACATCTGTATCCCAAGCACTGTAAGTTTCTACAATGAACACTCATATATTTGCTTTATCATATATCTATTTTCCTGTTATTTTCTTTTACTGAGAATTAAAGCATCTATATTTTTAGTTTACTCCCAAGTAAGTTGTAGATATCAGTATACTTCTCACCGAAACATTTTGTTTATAATTTTTGTTTATAATTTGTTAGGTTAAATGCATCTGCTAGAAAACAAAAAAAACATTGGGTACCATTTAATTAATTTTGACAGATGCATAACCAGTATAACCTAAACCTCCAGTTTATAAAGATCCACTCTTAGTACTTACTGCAAAATATCAAGAGATGAAATACTAACTCACCAAAAAAGTTTCCTCTTGTCCCATCTCAGGTAATCCCTACCGCTACTCCTCCCAGGTGTTTTTGTTTTGTTTTGTTTTTGTCAAAGATTGACTTATCTGCCTTAAAACGTCATAAAAGTAGTTATATATTGTGAACATTTTACTTCCATCTTTTTTCATGCCATAAGTTTTTGAGAATCACCCATGTTGTGTACCTGGTGCCTCTTGCTGTACCTGGTGTCGTCGGCAGCTGAGCTAGCCTGGTTGGCCATGGGGGCTACCGCAGCCTGGTGGGGAAGGAGCCAAGAAGGCCAGAGGTTCTCATTCCTTCTCCTCACTCAATCAGAATGCTCAACATCACAGAACACTGCTGGCCTTGCCTCTGGCCAAGTTGGCAGTTAAACGGAAATCTCCTAGAGCCACAGACTTGACTCGAAGGACTTGGCCCTGCTAAACTACTTTTCATGGGCTGTTACTTGGCCAAGCCCAGCCCGCTGCATCCTGCCCCCACCC
>NW_006975597.1:0-3470 GCF_000164805.1 Carlito syrichta | reverse complement strand
GGGGTTGAAATATTCCCAGGTGAGGATATGTCCTGCTTCTGTGGAAGGTCTCATTTCTGAGTCAGAGGGTCGGCTGCTGGGGCACATTTCTCACCTCGGAGAGGGGAACCGACTGGAACTCGACCAGTTAGCCTCAGGATCTCCTGCACCAAAGCAGGGGCAGCAATTGTGGTGTCGGTTGGAACTCGAAGTTGCCGAGCTTGGCAGACTCTCACATGTGGGGTGGGTGAGGATGGAAGGACTGAGGGTAGAAGGGTGGCAGGAGAATGGATTTCTTTTTCTTTCTCTTTCTTTCTTTCTTTCTTTCTTTCCTTCCTTCCTTCCTTCCTTCCTTCCTTCCTTCCTTCCTTCCTTCTTTCTTTCTTTTCTTTTCTTTCCTTTCCTCACTAGGTTGTCCAGGCTACTCAAACCACAAAACTCGGTTCATTCTCTCAGCCTGGGTCTCCCAATCTGTGGTGATCACAGGCTTTTTATTTGGTTGACATCCTGGTCTTCCTTCCTGGTCTTAATCTCTGGGCTGGAAGTGATCTCCAGTCTAGGCATGCCCTCACCCAAGGCATTCTTAGTTTAGCTTGGGGTCAAACAGGGGGCTTGCTATGGTGTCTAGCCTGGTCTCAAGATCCCAGGCTCCGTCCATCTTCCTGTCTTGGCCTCGCTGAGTGTCATGGAGACAGGCATGAGTTGCCAGGCCGTTCCTGCTCCCTCAAAGTTTGAGAGTCATGCCCTCCCTTTCCCTGGGGTGGCTCCTGGCAGGAGCGTGCAGGTCCACCCTGGGGAACCAGGCATGTGGAGAAGTGGTCACCTGAGTGAAGACATGCTCCAGCAGCAGGTGTTCAACCAGAGAGGGGACGGTTGGCGACTCTGGCCGCACTCTCCGGGGTTTGGGTCATCAGAAGGGAGCAGGACTCGTGGTGTGGCCCCAAGTGGGTTGTGGAGGAAAGGCTTAGGGGCTCACACCTGTCATCACAGCTCTCTGGAAGGCCGATTCGAGAGGATGGCCTGAGCCCCCATGTTCGAGACCAGCCCGGGCACCTTGGCAAGACCTCGTCTCTACAAGAAGCCAATAAAAATAAGCCGAGCATGGGGGTGCACACCTCTCTTACCAGGCACTCAGCTTGCCATGGTGGGAGTTTTGCAGGAGCACAGCTGCTGTAGGCCACAGTGGCCAAGAGTGGGCTCCTGTGTTCTGACCTGTGCGAGAGAGTGGGACTCAGACTTGGAATAATAATACCAACCACCATCACCACCACAGCCACAGGCCAGGGTCAGGGGCTCAGCCTGGCATTCTGGCCATTTGGAAGCCTGGGCAGGTGGACGGCCTAAACCTGAGACTTTGACACCAGCCCAGGACATGGGGCGAGACCTCATCTCAGCCATCAAAAATAAATCCAAAGATAAGGCTGGCATGGTGGTGCATGCTTGGGGTTCCAGCCACTCGGGTGGCCAAGACTGGAGGGTCGACTGAGCCTGGCAGCTGGAGTCCACGGTGGTGGTGAAGGTGTCCCTGCATGCCAGCCTGGGGGACAGATCGGAATTCCGACATCAAATAATAATAATAATCACCAGCAACACCACCACCAACACCCCTGCCAACCAGCATGAAATGTCACCTTCAGGGATGGGAGAGGAAAAGGCACTTTCCGGCCTGTTGTTTGCTGGAGGTTTCAAAGGTGGCCACAGGGAATGTCCACCCTGTGCCCTCCTTGACGCACCTGAGAATGCCTGCGTTCACACTCCACACTCATGTCCCACAGCAAAGATGTGTGTGAGCTCACGGAACAGACAGTCCCAAGGTTGGGCAGCTGTCGGGCCCAGCGTGAACAAGGTGGCCTGTCAATGCCACATCCAGACAAGTTTCCAGTCACCCTGTCTGCCACCTTCAGGCGGGGGAGGGCCCCTTACATTCCCAATCTCTCCATCGTCCCCCGCCCAAGCGGACCTATCCCTGAGGAGTTATGGTCGTTGGTCGTGACGCAAGTTGGAGGCGTCTTTTCTGTCAACAAAGTCTCTCTCAGTCAGGTTGGGGAGTGGCAACATGATTGTGTCCCAGAGCCTCCACCTGAGGGGATCAGGCGGTCCTCCCACCTCGGCCCCTGAGCAGCCAGGACTCTGGGGCAGACCATGCCTGACTCAATTTTGGAGACCTCTAGCTGAGATGAGGTCTGGCTGTGTCACTCGTGCTGGACTCTGACCCCTTGGCCCAGGCAGCCTGCCACCTCAGCCTCCCAGGGTGTGGGACTGACAGTCATGAGCCTTGGTGCCCAGCCTGGACTGCACATTCTGTCAGCAGGAGTGACATTAAGGAATGCCCTGGGATGGAGGTCACTACTTCCCTTGCAGCCAGGACAGCGAGCCCCACCACATCCTATTCCAATGTTTGCATTCTGGGGAGTGATGGGGTCTTGCTACGTAGTTCAGGCTGGTCTCGAAATCCTGTGCTCCAGCAATCACCCACCTCGGCCTCCCAGAGCCACAGCCCGATTGTCTGCCAATCCACCATCATTCAGGAACTCTAGCCCCAAGGCTGGGGCCTCCTTTCCAAATGATTTCTGTCTGTTTACAGTCATCCCAACTCCATACACAAATGAAGGTTCTTCTTTTTTGCTTTCAGTCGCTCAGGCTGAGGTCGGTGGCCCGATCCCAGACACTGCAACCTTGGCCTGCCAGGCTCTGGTGAACCATTCCATGGCCTTCTGAGCAGACGAAACAACAGGCACATGTGACCACACCCAGCTCATTTGGGATGGAGGGTAGAGATGAGGTTCGCTGAGGTGCCTGGGTGTGTCTTAACCTGTGGGCTTAGGCCGGCTGCAGGCCTCAGCCTCCCAAAGCTCTTGGATGATGATGCTGACCGCCCGAGATCAGCCTCAATTCTTCATTGAAAACAAACCAGAAGGCCTGGCATGGCAGCTCTCGCCTGGAATTCCAGCACTCTGGGAGGCCGAGGGGGGAGTATGGCTAGAGCTCTGTGGCCCCGCGACAGCCTGGACTGCACAGAAAGATGCTGTCTCTGCACCCCTCCAAACAGGGTGTCTGGGTTTGAGGTGCCCATCATCCCAGGCACCCTGGAGGCTGAGGCGGGAGGATTGCCAAAGACCGAGATTTTGAGGCTCGCAGTGAATGGCAGTTGTGTCCCCAGGCCCCAGCCTGGGCAACAAAGCCAGACCCTGTCTCCAAAAACAGCAGAATCATACACAGATTCTCGACTGTGTGTGGGGTGTTCACAGGGCATCTGACCTTAGAGCCAGAAGCAATTGGGGGGAAAAATGGCCCTGGGTGAAGGATGTGTCCCTGATCTTTCTTGATGGAAGGTCCTCATTGCTGAGTGGAGGGTTGGCCTGCCTGGGGCACATTTCTCCCCTCAGAGTGGAGAGTTAGCAGTAACCTGGCTAGGTTAGTCAAGAACTCCTGCACCAAAGAGGGGCCACCGTTGTGGAGGGTTGGTGCTGGAAGGTGCTGAGGTGGGGTTC
>NW_006975596.1:0-595 GCF_000164805.1 Carlito syrichta | reverse complement strand
GTCTGCCAATCATCTATCTATGAATCATCTATCTACCATCTATCTATCTTATACTATCTATCATCCATCTACTGTGTATCTATCATCTATCTACCAATCATCTGTCTACCATCTATCTATCTATCTATCACCTACTATCATCTATCTCTCTACCAATCATCTAACTGTCAATCATCTATCTACCATCTATCTGTTTACCTCTCATCTATCTATCTATCTATCTATCTTATCTGTCTTCCAATCATCTACCATCTATCTATTTATCTTTCTATCAATTTACTGATCATCTATCACTCAATCATCTATCTATCTAATTATCTATCAACCATCTATCTGTTTACCTATCATCTATCTGCCACTTATCTATTTCTCTCTCTCTACCATCTATTATCTGTCTATCTATCATCTATCTATCTATTATCTATCTGGAAAGAGATTTATTATAAGAAATTGGCTCACATGATAACAGAGGCTGAGAAGTCCCAGATATGCAGCAGGCAGGCTGGAAGCCCAGGAGAACTGATGTGCTGTTTCTGCCTGAGTCTGAAGGCCTGAAAGACCAATGTCTCAGCTCAAGTTGTCAGGCAGAAGAAAT
>NW_006975595.1:0-3229 GCF_000164805.1 Carlito syrichta | reverse complement strand
CCAACTCGTGCCATTCTCTTGGCCTGGGCATCCCAAACTGCTGTGAACACAGGCTTTCCATTTGGTCGACATCTTGGTCTCCTGCCTTGTCTTGAACTCTGGGCTGGAGGCAATCTGCCCACCGAGGCCTGCCCTCACCCAAGGTTTTCTGGGTTTTACTCGGGGTCCAGGTAGGGGCTTGCTATGTTGTCCAGCCTAGTCTTGACATACTGAAATCCGGACATCTTCCCATCTATTCCTCCCCAAGTGCCGAGGAGACAGGCATTAGTCAATTGGCCATCCCCATGCTCCCAAAGGTTTGAGAGTCAGTACCTCTGTATCCCCGAGGCAGTCCTGGGAGGAGCCAGTGTATCTACCCTGGGGAACAGGCAGGCCATATGGTGGGTGCCCCAGTGGAGACATGCCCTTTCACCAGGTGCTTCCCCTGGGGAGGGTTCAGAAGGCCACTTGGACCGCCATCTCTGGGGTCCCAGGTCATCAGAAGGGAGTGGACATCACATTGGGCCACTGAGATCATTGTTTAGGGTGGGTGTAGGGACACACACCTGTCATCCCAGTGCTATGGGAGTCCGAGCTGAGAAAATGGCCTAAGGCATCAGGTGCAAGACCAGCCTGGGCACCTTGGTGAGACCTCATCTCTATAAGAAGCCAAAAAAATGAGCTGAGCATGGAGGCACACGCTTGTTGTTCTGTCCATTCAGGAGTCTGCAGAGCAAGGATTGCCAGAGGTCAGCTGGTTGAGGCTGAGGTGGCCGAGAGTGGGCCCCTGCACTCCGGCCTGGGCAACAGAGTGGGACTCTGATTCAGAATAATAATACCAACCACCACCATCACCACCACCACAGGCCAGACTCAAGGGCTCAACTTGACCTCCCAGGTCTTCAGAGGCCCAGGCAAATGGGCAGTCTGAGGCTGTGGGTTTGACACCAGCCCATGACGCGGGGTGAGAACTCCTCTCAGCCAGCAAATATAAATCCAAAGATTAGCCGGCGTGGTGGCACTGGCCTGTGGTTCCAACCACTAGGGGGTCCGAGGTAGGAGGATCGCGTGAACCCGGCAGGTGAATACCTTGGAGGCAGAGCATGATTCTGACTCCAAATAATAATAATCACCACCACCACCACCACTACCAACCCTGCAACCCAGTGTGAGGAGACAGTCAGGGATGGGAGAGGAAATGGCACGTTCCGGCCTGTCATTCGCTGGAGGTTTCAAAGGTGGTCAAAGTGCATGTCTGTCCCACACCTTCGGCCGTGCAACCCAGAAGACCTGCCTCCACCATCCACACTCATGTTCCACGGTCAAGATGCCTGTGAGTTCACAGAACAGATGGCCCCAAGCTAGGGTGGCCGTCGGGCTCAGAGCATTCAACATGGTCCAGCATGGCTGCAGCCAGCCCAGGTTTCGTTTGCCCTGACTACCTCCTTCTGGCACAGGGAGGGTCCTGTCTCTCCTGATCTCTCCATCGTACCCCCTCATGAGCACCTTTCCCTGGGGAACCGTGGACGCCCATCATGACCCATGTGTGAGGCATCATTTTTGTCACCATAGTCTCTGTCGGCTAGTCTGGGGACAACAGCAGAATTGTGGCTTCCCAGGCCTCAAGCTGCGGGGCTCAGGCGGTCTTCCCGCCTTGGCCTTTGAGCAGCCAGTCCTCCGGGGACCAACACGCCAGACTCGATTTTGAGGACCTCTCACCTAGAAGAGGTCATGCCACTTTGCCCGGACTGGTCTCCGACTCTTGGGCTCAGGCAGCCTCCTGCCTTGTCCTCCCAGGACGCGAGACTGATGGCCATCAGCCACAGTGCCCAGCTTGGACTCTCCCTCTCTGTAGGTGGGGGCAACACAAGGGAACACCCCGGGATGGAATTTACTGCATTCCATGTAATTGGGACCGTGGGCGCAACCACACGCAACTCCACTGTTTGCATTCCAGGGAGTGACGAGGTCTTGGTACGTAGTCCAGTCTGGTCTCGAACTCCCAAGCTCCACCGGTCCCCTGCTTCAGCCTCCCTAATCCACAGCCCAATTCTCTGCCAATCCACCATCTTTCGGGAACACTAGGTCCAAACTGAGACCTCTTTCCCAAATGTTCTCTGTCTGATCACGATGATCCTAACTCCATACCCAAATGAATGCTCTTCTTTTTTTTTTTTCCTTTTTTCCTTTTTTTCATTGAGTCAGAGTCTCACTCCATTGCCCAGGCTGCAGCTGCAGTGGCTTGCTCCTGGCCACCGTAGCTCCAGCTACCGGACTCTGGTAAGCCTTTCTCTGGCCTTCTGAGGAGCCAGAATGACAGGCACGTGCCACCATGCCTAGCTCATTAGTGATGGAAAGCAGAGATGAGGTCTCACAAGGTGCCTGGGTGGGTCTGGCCTGTGGGCTCAGGCTGGCACAGAACTCGAACACCCAAAGTGATAGGATGATGAGGCTGTGCCCCCAAGCCCGGCCATGATCTTTCATCGAATATGAACCAGAATGCCTGACATGGTAGTCACGCCTGGAATACCAGCCCTCTGGGATGCTTAGGCAGGAGGATGGCTGGTGTTCAGGAGTCCAAGGCCAGCCTGGGCCAACCTGGGCCACACAGGAAGTTCCCATCTCTGCACAAATCCAAACAGAGAGTTTTGGGTCAAGTTGCCAACCGTCCCGCCCACAAAGGAGGCTGAGGCAGGAAGATCGCTGGAGCCCATGATTTTGAGGTGGCTGAGAATGGCGGTCATGTCCCTGGGCCCCAGCCAGGGCCACAGAGAAAGACTCTGTCTCCAGAAACATCAGAATTGTACTCAAATTCTCAACTGCACATGGTGTGTTCAAAGGGTGACAGGGTTTAGAGCTAGCAAAAATGGGATTGGGAGAGCTGGAGGAACCCAGGGAGACGTGGGAACTTCTGTACCAAAGGGTGTCAGCCATTGGGGGGGTTGGGGCTGAGGGTGCTGAGCTTGGGGGACCCTCGTATGTGGGGGGTGCAGTGGGAAAGATTGGGGGAAGAAGGTTTGCAGGAGAATGGATTTCTTTCTTTCTTTCTTTCCATTCTTCCTTTCTTCCTTCCTTTTTCATTCATTCATTCATTCTTTCTTTCTTTCTTTCTTTCTTCCTTTCTTTTATTTCCTCACTATGTTTCCCAGCCTGATTTCACACTGCCAAACTTGGGCCACCCTCTTGGCCTGGGCCTCCCAAACTGCTGCAATCACAGGCTTTCCATTTAGTTGACATCCTGGTCTTCCTG
>NW_006975594.1:0-792 GCF_000164805.1 Carlito syrichta | reverse complement strand
TTGGAAACCCTGATTCTTGTTGAGCCCTTACCAAGATGTCATGTAGATATGTGATGGAGGAACCGTGTAATACAGGTTCTTATGCCTCTTTAGCAAGAGATCGTGGAGATTCTGTACATGAGGACTGCTATTACTATGTTGCAGCTTCTAAACCCTGATTATGTTTAGCCCACAGCAGATGACCTATTAATATATAGGACTGGGGACTGCTATAACTCGAATTCTTTTTCTTCCTTTACAAGGGGCCATGTATTTTCCTGTATATAAGGACTCTCATTACATAGATCCTGTTTCGAAACTGTGATTTTTTTTAGCCATTTCCAAGATGTCCTGTAGATTTTTGGGATTGAGGACTCGTGTAACTCAGATTCCTTATTCTTTCTTAGCAAAAGGTCATGTACTTGTCTGTATATAAGGACTCCATTTCCCCAGAATCATGCTTAAAACACCCAGATTCGTGTTTAGCCCATAACAAGACGACCTGAAGCTCTTTGGGGATTGAGGACACGAGTAACACAGACTCCTTATTCTTACCTAGCTATAGGCAGTGAAGTTTACTGTATGTGCGGACTCCAATTACCAAGATTTCAAATTCAAAAACCTGATTTGTGGTTACCTTTGAGGAAGGTGGCCTGTAGATTTTGGGAATGAGGACTCATGTAACCAAGATTCCTTATACTTCCTTAGCAATATGACGTGTAGTTTCCTGTATATGACGATTCCCATTACCCAGCTTCTCGCTTCACTCTGCAGGATGCCAGACAGTTCCTGGTGACTGAGTATTCCAGTTGG
>NW_006975593.1:0-636 GCF_000164805.1 Carlito syrichta | reverse complement strand
AAAATTGGTAATATATGGTATTTCTCATAATTTGCACAAAGTATTACTGTATACATTATGATAAAAAATTATATATCTAAAAATAATATACATTTTATTTTATGATCAACTGGAGTCATAAAAAATATTAGCTGATACTTATTATATCAGCCAATTTAATCTGCAAACAATAGTAGAAGGAATCACATATAACATACAAAATAGTCTTTGCCTGAAAGCGAAGACTTGAATTAAGTTATGGCCATGTCAATAACCTGTCTGTCACATTGGGAGAAATAATTATGTGTTTTTTCTTTCTTTATATTTATCAAGTGGACTTAATGATATTGTCTTCAAAAATGTTATATTATTTGGAAAATTTCATAAATTAATAGATGTGAACAAAAATTTATATATATATGTATATATATGTATATATATATATATATATATATATGGGAGGGACCCAAAAAGAACCGGAATTATCTTTTGGAGGGTGAGTTTCTTGTAGTACAGGATCCCCTGGCTAATTACATGTTCTAGGAAGCCATTGACATCAGTGTACTTGTAAGCATTGTGAGAGGCTGCATTTAGCTTCGGTGGATTTTTACTTGGAGATTCTTTCAACATGTTTGCTCATTTCATGATGGGCGATTT
>NW_006975592.1:0-545 GCF_000164805.1 Carlito syrichta | reverse complement strand
TTAGTAAGACACTATGTAGATTTTTTGACAGAGGAAGCTTGTAAACACAGATTTCTTTTACTTTCTTAGCACGAGGCCATGTAGTTTCCTGTATATGAGGACTGCTATTACCCACATTCATGTCTCAAATCCCTGATATTTCTTTAGCCGTCAGCAAGATGCCCTGTAAATTTTCAGGATGGAGGATGTGTATAACCCAGATTCCTTATTTTCAGCAATAGCCGTACAGCTGCCTGTATATGAGTACTCCCTTACCCAGATACATGCGTCGAAACCCAGATAATTGTTTAGACCTTAGGAACACGCCATGTAGTTTTTTGGGTATTGAGAACACATGTCACCCAGATTCCTTATTCTTTCTTGGGAAAAGTCCGTGCAGTAGCCTGCATATGAAGATTTCATTTCCCTAGATTATGCTTCAAAAACCCAAATTTGTGTTTAACCCTTAGTAAGACACCCTGAAGTTTTTGGGGGCTTGAGGACACGTGTAAACCAAATTCCATATTCTTCCTTAACAACAGACAGTGCAGTTTCCTGTATATGAG
>NW_006975591.1:0-827 GCF_000164805.1 Carlito syrichta | reverse complement strand
TCCTGATGGTTCTGTCTAGGGTTGTGAGTGGGGTATTAAAGCCCCATTTATGATGGTGTTAGAGTCAATATCTTTCTTTAGTTTTCCTTGGAGTTGCTTTATAAAACTTGGTGCACGTATGTTAGGTGCATATATGTTTGGGATAGATATTTTCTTGTTGATGGTGTGAACCTCTTATCATTATGTAGTGACCCTCTGTATGTTTTTTAAATTTTGGTAGCTTTAATGGTATTTTGTCTGAAATTAGGATTGCAACTCCTACTTTGTTTTTTGGTCCATTCACCTGAAAATTTGTTTCCCATCCTCTTACTTTGAGTCTGTGCATGTCCTGTCTAGTGAGATGGGTCTCTTGAAGGCAGTATATTGTTGCCTGGTGTATTTTATCTATTTTGCCATTCTATGTCTTTTCAGTGGTGCGTTTAGTCCATTCATGTTCAGGCTAATTATTGAAATGTGAGAGTTTGTCCCTACCATAGTGTTCTTATAGAGTTTATTGTCTTTTTTTTGTTTTTGGTGTTGGTTCCAGTGTACTTTATTCTTTTTCCTGTACGTTTGTGAAGAACATTGTTCTTTTTTCCCCCTTTTCTTTTGTGTTTAGTAATTTCTTAAGTGTTTCATGTAGAGGTGGTTTGGTGGCAGCATAAGTTCTTAGGAATTGGATATCTGGGAAAGATTTTAATTCTCCCTCGCTGATGAAGCTTAATCTGGCTGTGTAGGTAATTCTTGCTTGAAATTGTTTACCTTGTAGGACTTTGAAAATAGGGCTCCAAATTCTACTAGCCTTCAGGGTTTCTGTAGATAAATCTACTGCTATTCTAATTGGTTTG
>NW_006975590.1:3163-5090 GCF_000164805.1 Carlito syrichta | reverse complement strand
GCTCCTGCCTCCACTCCATCCCCTTGGGCCACTCCACATGTGAGGGTCCCCCAAGCTCAGCACCTTCCAGGCCCAAACCCCCCAAAAGGCTGCCTCCACTTTGGTGTGGGAGTTGCCGTGGCTGCCTGGCAGGGTTCGTGGTGGCTGTCCTCTCAGTGGTGAGAAATGTGCCCCAGGCTCACCGACCCTCTGACTCTGAAATGGGGAGCTTCCACCAGGAAAGGTCAGGGGACACATCCCTCATCTGGGGACATTTCTTCCCCCAATTCCATTTTCCTGGCTCTTAAGCCAGTTGCCCTGTGAACACAACATGTGCAGTTGAGAATCTGTGTATGATTTAGATGTTTCTGGTGACAAGGTCTGGCTCTGTGACCCAGACTGAGGCACGGGGACACGACCGTCATTCACCGCCAGTCTTGCAATCACATGCTTCAGTGATCCTCCCACCTCAGTCTCTGGAATGGCCAGGATGACATGCATCTCGATCCCAGAACCCTTGTTTGGATGGTTGCAGATATGGGGTCTCCATGCATGGCACAGGCTGGCCTTGGGATCCTGGGCTCCAGTCATCCTCCCACCTCTGCCTCCCAGAGCACTGGGATTCCAGGTGTGAGTCGACATGCCAGGCTTTCTGGTTCATTTTCGACAAAGGATCAAGACTGGGGTATACAACTCAACCTCATCATCCCAGCGCTTTGGGAAGCCAAGGTCAGCCAGCAGCACAAGCCTGTGGGCTGATACCTGCTGGGGAACCTTTGTGAGACCTATTCTCTACCCTCCATTCAAAAGGAGCCAGTCATGGTGGTGCATGCCTCTCGTTCTGGCTACTCAGAATGTTGGGGAAAGGCTCGCCAGAACCTGGCAGTCTGAGACTGCAGAGGCTCAGAATGAGCCACTGCCCACCAACCCGGGTGACGGAGTCATACACCAACTCTAAGAAAAAAGGAAAAAAGGAAAAAAAGAGCATCCACTTATGTATGGGGTTGGGAGGCCAAGGAGAGAGGCTGCCTGAGCCCAGGGGTCAGATACCAGACTTCGTCTTGGCAAGTGATCACCAAAATCGAGTCAGGTATGGTGGCCCTCAGAGTCCCACCTGCTTGGGGGCTGAGGCAGGAGGACCACCTGAGCCCCACAGTTCTGGTCCCTGGGAGCCATGATCTTGCCTGTACCCCAGCCCCATAGATGGAGACTCCTGCTGTAAAAAAAAATGCCTCCTATGTGAGTCCTGATGGGCCGTCACAAATCCCGATAGAAAGGTCCACATGGGCAAGGGATGATGGAGTGATTGGGATAGGAAGGGCTCTCCCCCGCCCAAAGGTGTAAGACAGGGAGACTGGAATTTGAGCGGCTGCAGTGTTGCTGGACTACTTTGATTGCTCTGTGCCTGACGGCCACCCTAGCTCTGGGCCATCTGTTCCTTGAGGTCACACACATGTTTTCTGTGGTGCACAAGTGTGGAGGGTGAAGGCAGGTCTTCTGGGGCGTGTGACCAAAGGCATGGGGCAGATGTGCCTGGTGGCCACCTTGGATACCTCCCAAGAACCACAGGACAGAAAGTACCTTTTCCTCTCCCATTCCTGAGGGTGATTCTTTGCATGGAGTGGCAGGGGTGGTGGTGGTGGTGGTGCTGGTCCTTAATATTATTTGGATTCGGAATTCCTCTCTGTCACCCAGGCCAGAGCACAGGAGCACACTTTCAGCCACCAGGGACTCCACCTGACAGGTGCAGGCAATCCTCCTGCCTCGGCCCCCTGAGTGGCTGTAACCACTGGCATGGGCCACCATGCCAGGCTAATCTTTGAATTTATTTTTCATGTTCTAGACGATGTCTCACCCCATGTCCTGAGCTGGTGTTGAACCCGCAGGCTCAGGCTGTCCACTCACATGGGATTCTGAATGACTGGGATGCCAGTCTGAGCCACTGAGC
>NW_006975590.1:1661-2393 GCF_000164805.1 Carlito syrichta | reverse complement strand
CCAGGCCTGAATACCAGTATGTCAAACAAATGGAAAGCCTGTG
Source organism: Carlito syrichta (assembly GCF_000164805.1). NCBI lineage: Eukaryota > Metazoa > Chordata > Mammalia > Primates > Tarsiidae > Carlito > Carlito syrichta. The sequence goes on along the minus strand of NW_006975590.1, from coordinate 2,350 downwards.
ATCACAGGAGTTTAGGAAAACCAGGCCAAGAGGATGGCCAGAGTTGGGCTGTTTGAGAGCAGCCTAGGCAAACTAGTGAGGAAAGAAAAGAAAGAAAGAAAGAAAGAAAAAGAAAGAAAGAAAGAAAGAAAGAAAGAAAGAAAGAAAGAAAGAAAGAAAGAAAGAAAGAAAAAAGAAAGAAAGAAAGAAAGAAAGAAAGAAAGAAAGAAAGAAAGAAAGAAAGAAAGAAAAGAAAAGAAAGAAAGATAGAAAGAAAGAAATGCATTCTTCTGCAAACCTTCTGCCCTCAGTATTTCCTCTCCTGGCCCTCCCCACATATGTGGGAACCCCACCTCAGCACCTTCCAGCACCAACCCTCCACAACGGTGGCCCCTCTTTGGTGCAGGAGTTCCTGACTAACCTAACCAGGTTACTGCTAACTCTCCACTCTGAGGGGAGAAATGTGCCCCAGGCAGGCCAACCCTCCACTCAGCAATGAGGACCTTCCATCAAGAAAGACCAGGGACACATCCCTCACCCAGGGCCATTTTTCCCCCCAATTGCTTCTGGCTCTAAGTCAGATGCCCTGTGAACACACCACACACAGTCGAGAATCTGTGTATGATTCTGCTGTTTTTGGAGACAGGGTCTGGCTTTGTTGCCCAGGCTGGGGCCCGGGGACACAACTACCATTCACTGCGAGCCTCAAA
>NW_006975590.1:0-550 GCF_000164805.1 Carlito syrichta | reverse complement strand
AATAGTGTTGCCACTCCCTAACCTGACTGAGAGAGACTTTTGTTGACAGAAAAGATGCCTCCAACTTGCGTCACGACCAATGACCATAACTCCTCAGGGGTAGGTCCGCTTGGGCGGGGGACGATGGAGAGATTGGGAATGTAAGGGGCCCTCCCCCACCTGAAGGTGGCAGACAGGGTGACTGGAAACTTGTCTGGATGTGGCATTGACAGGCCACCTTGTTCACGCTGGGCCCGACAGCTGCCCAACCTTGGGACTGTCTCTTCCGTGAGCTCACACACATCTTTGCTGTGGGACGTGAGTGTGGAGTGTGAATGCAGGCATTCTCGGATGCGTCAAGGAGGGCACAGGGTGGACATTCCCTGTGGCCACCTTTGAAACCTCCAGCAAACAACAGGCCAGAAAGTGCCTTTTCCTCTCCCATCCCTGAAGGTGACATTTCATGCTGGTTGGCAGGGGTGTTGGTGGTGGTGTTGCTGGTGATTATTATTATTATTTGATGTTGGAATTCTGATCTGTCCCCCAGGCTGGCACACAGGGACACCCTCAC
>NW_006975589.1:0-757 GCF_000164805.1 Carlito syrichta | reverse complement strand
AAATGAACCAGATGGTCCGGCGTGGCTGCCCACGCCTGACATCCCACACTCTGGGTGGCCAAAACAGGAAGATGACTGTAGCCCATGAGCTCAAGGTCAACCCAGGCCCTTGCAGGGAGACCCCACCTCTGCACCCATCCAAAGAGGGAGACATGGTGACCATCACCCAGCCACTACAGAGTTTGATGAGGAAGGATCACCAGAACCTGTGATTTCAAAGCTGGCGGTGAATGGCAGTCATGTCCCTGGGCCCAGCCTGTACCACAAAGATAGACCCTTTCTCCAAAAACATCAGAATCTTACAGATTCTCAACTGTGCATGGTGTGCTCAAGGGCAACTGGCTTTAGAGCCTGAAAAAATGGAACTTGGGGGTAAGAAATATACCCGGGTGAGGAATGTGTCTCTGGTTTTTCTTGGCATAAGGCCTCATTGCCAAGTCAGATGTCCGGCCTGGCTGAGGCACATTTCTCACCTTGGAGAGGAACCTGGTCAGGGAGTCTCTGGAACTCCCACACAAAAGTGGTGGCATCCATTGGGGTGGTTGGGGCTGTAAGGTGCCAAACTTGGAAAGCCTCATATGGGAGGGTGAAGAGGGGAAGGACTTAGGGCAGGTTTTCAGGTGAAAGAATTTCTTTGTTGACTTAGATTTTCTTTATGTCTTTCTATCTTTCTTTCCTTCTTTCCTTTATTTCTTTCTTGCCTTCTTGCTTTCTTTCCTTCTTTTCTTTATTTCTTTCTTCCTTTCTTCCTTCCTTC
>NW_006975588.1:6044-10440 GCF_000164805.1 Carlito syrichta | reverse complement strand
TCCCTGTGGGCATTCCTTGGCTTATGGCCACACTATTCCAGTCTATGCCTCCATGATCACTTTGATTCCTGCTCTTCTCTCTCAAAACTTCTTCTACCTCTCTCTTAAAAAGATACCTGTGATTGTACTTAGGGCCCAAATGAAGAATCTAGAATAAACTCCTCTCAAAACCCTTATCTAAATCATATCTTTAGCCATATCATAAGATAATTTTGACACTTTTGTCCTATGCAGTCATATTTATAGGTTCCAGGGATTAGGAAGTGAATATCTTGGGGCTGTCATTTTTTAGCCTTCCACAGCATTCATCTTTTGATTTTTCTAACAATGGCAAAAAAGTTTTCCCTACTTTGCTAATACCAGATAGGCTGAAAATGAAAAAAAATTGATTCTCAACTGTGTTCAATGAAAACTAAAAACAGATTACAAAGATGGTGTTTTCAGTCTTTTTTTATATTTTCTGGAGGTGACATAATACTTTGGACAATATAGAAAAGGAAGCTCAGCATGATCATTTGTTTTATTATTGCATCAATCTTTTAGATCATTCCATCATTTTTCTTAGCATAAATGGAAGTAATTGATGAGTAATAAAGAAGTAATTCCTAGGGTGATGAAATGGCAAAATGTTTTAAGATATAGGAAAAATAATGTCACTATGATGCCATAATGTATCTTAGATTTATAAAAGGGTCCATTAGACTCATTTAGTAATTACAAAATGGAATTCATTTTATTCTTTTTTTTCAAATAAGTAAATTCTCTCTTTATTATTAAAAGACTTCTAAAAAAGGATAAAACTATAGGATGTTAATTCACACAATAGACTGCTCAGAAAGGAACTGAAAAGCTAAAAGTGATCCATGAACCTGATGGTATACTGAGGGTTAATGATTGAGTTTTTTTGTTTTGTTTTGTTTAATTTCAGGGATACAAAAACTAAGAGACAATTTCTAGAATTCTTTGACCACTCATTAAATTAGTCAATGCCCCTTTTAAATAAAAAACAATTCTATAATTACTTTTCCAGTCAATGTGTCTTACTGGTTATGTAAAGTACTCTTATTTTGTTCCAGAGTATGTCATCATGTATGTATCCAAAAATCAGACCATAGGCTGGTAATGCAGTTTGTGAAACTAATCAATATTTTAAACATAAATCTAAATAAATAGATAAAATACAAAATCTTCAGTGATTTTTCCAGGGTGAAAGATCAGTGGAAACCTAGGGACCTATTTGCAAATGTTAATTTCAATTCCATATTCATGATTCTTGAGCCTGGTGTATAAATCTCTACCAATTGACTTTGACTGAAGGACACTGCAGGAGAAGGGAGGTTGGAGTGGGGGATGGGGCAGGGTATTCATATACCTATAGAGAATGTTGTCTGAGCTCTTGGTATGATGCAAGAACATTCATATACATGTTTTGTTATAAAGTATGGAAATGAGAGAACCAGGTATCCAACAGTTCCTTTAAAATAATTGTTTTAGCTGGGCTCGGTGGCTCAGCAGTGTAATCCCGTGCCTTGGGAGGCTGAGGTGAGTGGATTGCCTGAGCCCACGGGTTCGAGACCCGCCTGGGCAACTTAGTGAGACCTCATCTCTACAATAAATCAAAAAATTAGCTGGGTTTGGTAGTGTGCGCCTGTAGTTCCAGCTACTTGGAAGGCTGAGGTGGAAGGATTGCCATAGCCCAGCAGGTCGAGGCTGCAGTGGCCGGGAGCGGCCACTGCACTCCAGTCTGGGTGACAGAGTGAGACTCCAACTCAAATAATAATAATAATAATAATAATAATAATTGTTTTAACATAGGGAGTTAGCAAGAGATAACTGGTTTTCTCATTCTTACATTTATTAGATGACACCAAAAAATGAAATATGATAGCTGAGCATCATGTAAATAAGAGTTTTCAAGTGTAAATACTAGGTCTCTACATTTAACATAATCTTAATTTAGATACACGATTACTAATATACTAAGTGTTCTTTGATTCTGGTGCTCTAAAGGGGAAGTTCTGCTTCTTGAGCATCTAGCATGCACTGGGCTAGACTCTTTCTCTGTTTATTTTATTTATTTATTTATATGTTTTTGAGCAGAGTCTCACTCTGTTGCCCAGACTGGAGTGCAGTGGCCTCTTCCGGCCACCGCAGCCTCGACCTGCTGGGCTCCAGCGATCCTTCCGCCTCAGCCTTCCAAGTAGCTGGAACTATAGGCGTGCTACCACGCCCGGCTCATTTTTGATTTATTGTAGAGATGAGGTCTCGCCAAGTTGTGCAGGCGGGTCTTGAACCCGCGGGTTCAGGCAATCCACTCACCTCAGCCTCCCAAAGGCATGGGATTACAGGCTGAGCCACCGAGCCCAGCTCTTTCGCTGTTTATAATCCTTAACACTCCTGTGAGGTATTATCATCACTGTTTTAGAGATAGACCAAGGCTCAGCTGAAGGATCTGCCTAAAGTCACTGTACTGGAGTTTTCTGTGATTGCATGCCCCTTCTCCAGCCCCTTCCACAGGAACCTGGCTGTGGTTTGTGCTCATCATTTTGACCCTGGGCTCTACCTGATTAGAACGAGAGTGGGCTGCTGACTGCAGTACATTTTATCTGTAGGCTAAAGAGGGGCTCCTGGCATGACCTGACAGTAAGAGCTCTGTTCAAACTGAGATGAGCCAGGCCAGCCTGGGTTCTTCCTCAGAAATTATGGAATTGGATCACTGAGAAATTGAGTGGAGTGAATTTGATGTAGAGTGCAGCTGGTGGCCATATTGGGCCATGAGTATGATAGGAAAACTGAAGGAAAGAAATTGTGGCTTCTAAGCATTAAAGAGAAAAGCCTTTGATTCTAATGACATGTCTATGAAATTGCTTCTTGTATCCAACAGGAAAAACTTTCTTTTTTTTTAACCTGATCTAGTTTGGAAATCTTCTCTTTGAATCCACAAAAAGCTTTGACCAAAACAGGTATTCACAGTGAATGACAGAAGAAGGTTTTGAACTCTGGGTTCTCTAAAATGAAATCCTTTTTTTTTTCCCCCACTATTTTTTTTTCCCCAAGGCAGGGAATCTTAGATCAGGAGATATACATGTTTATTTTTTCCTATAACACTTGCACTAGCAGCTACTTATTACATTGAGTTGATGTAGACAGTCATAACTGATAAGGCAACATGGCCTTCGTAACTTTTAATGGTAATTAAATTGAAGAACTAAGTAGTAAATGGAAATTAACCTTTTTTTCTCGCAAGAGAGGAAGAAATCTTTATTTCTTGTGGCAAAAAGAAAATAATCAAATCACATGGAAAAAACAAAAGACAATGAACAAAGATATAGCTTTTCTTTTCATACTGACCTAATACAGAAGGAAAAAAAAGGTCAATTGCAAGGTGACTTCTCCAGCAGAATTACCCTACTTCACATGAGACTGACATTATGTATCAACATAGAGTGTCTATAGAGAGTCTAAAATCTCCTATTCAAGGTGTAACAGTAGTAGTGAGAGGGTGAGAACAACTTAACTCAGGGATTCCCAACTGGGAGTATTGTTGTCCCTTAAGAGACATTTGGCAATGTCTGGAAACATTTTTGGTTGTCACATTTTGGGGTAGTACTGGCAATCAGTGGATAGGAGCCAGTGATGACGTTTAGCACCCTGCAGTATATAGGACAGCTCCTCACTAAGAATTCCATGGCCCACATTGTTAGTAGAGCCAAGAGTGAGAAGTCCTGCCTGTGGCTGTCCTGAAATTGTCTGTTCCACCTGATGTTTACTTCTTGCCCTTACCCAGTGTCATTTTGCTGAGTGTCTTCTGTCCCATTTTTATTCATTTCCCTATCCTTCTCCTTGACCAAAATTTTCCAGTTCCTTAAATCAAGAGATACAGCATTTCCATTTTCTCCATCTCTTGTTCTGCCTCTCATAAATTTAACCAGCTTCATGTTGGAGATAGCTTGTACTGGTTCATGCAGATTTTGTATCTCTTCTCGATTCTGAATTCAGTAATGTCACATTGGTAGCTTGAAATTGGCCAGGGAAACTGGTAAATGCTACAAATTAGGGTTCCCCAAGGCCCTACCCTCTCCCCCACCCCAGAGCTAGCACACCACTGAATTAATACTTTTAGCCTGCCTTTACTCTAGCACAGCTTTGGAAAGAAGAAATGAGTGCAGAAGAATGTTGTTATATCAGGTGATTCCAAATAAGGGTGTTGTGACAGTTTTAGCAGCCTAATTTATCTAACGTGTAGTCAAGTGTTTGTAAAGTATTAATATCTATATCTTTGTTATATATTTGTTCCCAATTTTGTAATTTAATTATCATCTCTAGACCCTCTTTGAAAATGTTATTCAATAGAAAATGAATGGACCAATCTCTGTACCTATCCTTACAGGAAGCG
>NW_006975588.1:0-5205 GCF_000164805.1 Carlito syrichta | reverse complement strand
AGCATTTCTAACATGAACTGAAAATTATTTAGAAAATCATATTGCTACTTGATAATGTAAAAATTGATGTATTTTTTTCTGAAATAATCTATCAATATGTGTTTTATGTGTTGGACATAAATTATCCTATCATAAAGCATATGAATTGTTAAGATACTGTTTTTCTTATTTAATAATTTTGTTAATTGCTTATTACCAATACTTGATCACTACATTGTGCTATGTGAATGTGTAAGTAAATATCATAGCTTTGTCACAGAATCTGTGACTGTCACACTAAATTATGATCTATTTATCAGAAATTCCAAAAAGTAAAAATACTGCATTTTAAGTCTTTAAAAAAATAACTTTCATCAAACTTAATAGTTTCTGAAAAAGTTAGGGACATCCTATTTTTAAATGGGTTTGTTTGGGGGTATGATCGTCTGGTAATATAGATGAGCTTTACACTTATATGTAATTTGAGTTGAAAGTATAACTTTCCATTACTGACTTCTAAACAAGCATTTATGTAGATAATTGTGTTTTTATTTGTGTGACATACATAAAAATTGAAAGTTTCATTGTCCAAAATATTCTTATTTTTCTAAGGAATAAACAAGTCTCATGGAGAGTTATAGCATAGATTTCATTTACCTTTTTAAAAAGTGTTAACGTTTAACATGTATTCTTAAGCTGTGTGGCAGTAATGTATCTTGGATATCCTTGTGAAAGATGATTATCTATTTTTGTATGAGCCTCTGTGAAGAAAAATTAATGAGAGAATTTTTTCAGTATTGGTTAAATACAGGGACATGCAATCTTAAAGTGTGAGTAGTTATATGAAGAATGAGAACCATTAAAAAAATAAGTTGGATGAGACCTCAAAGATCATAATTTAATCATCTTATTTTAAGTGAGGAATTTGAGGGTTTAAGAGATAGCCCTCACTGCTTTTTGGCCAGCCAGCCAACTGGCTCATTTTAAAATTAAAGTGCTGGTAAAGTTGCAGTTCTGTATTCCAGACGTATCTCTTACATATTCCAGGCTGTGAAGTTTACTCCACTGCATCCCTCCACTTGAAAATTTTGCTTTTTAACTCATTCAGAGATTGTGTGTGTGTCAAATGCTTTTAAATACGGCTATAAAAGGACCACTGAAACCATTATTTTGAAAAAATGTTATCTTGCTTGGCTTTCCTAGGGTGGTATCGGAATGCTCAGGTGATGATATATGTGACAAGATTATATTGCATCAGTTTTATGCAGAGGCAGCTGTGTCCCATGTGTGGGAGGAACAAAAGCAAATGAAGAAGTGGGGGTTCCTGGTATGAGGACCATATGCATGGGCTTTTCCAGGATGACCCTGACAGCTTTTAAAATGAAATGCAGTACGTCTTAAAGGTTTTGATATAGACATTCACAAATAATTGTTAATTTCTATGAAGAAAATATTGGTCCAGAATTACTACTGGGAGTCTGTTTGAACACTGTAGAGCTGGCCCTCTCTGTGTTACACTTCTTGCTTCTTCTCAATAGAAAGAACTAAGGCTGTAAAGGCCCTTCATGTTGTGAAAAGTAATTTAGGAGCCAACTCATTTGTATTATCTAACTTGTTCTCTTTAAAATATAATCTTTACCAAAGTGTAGTAATTTTCACTTATTACCGTACAGCAAGCTTTTGCTTGGGTAAACATGAATTCCTGAATATTAGGATTTTTATACCTTGATTCCCTCCTAGTTTCTTTAAATTAGAACTGATTTTGTAGGATTTATAGAAGCAGACTTTTTAAAAGAATGGTTCTTATTGCATTTAAATAAAAACTTGAGTTTTTCTCAAGTTTTTCACCTCGGCATAATTCTGTTGAATTACAGCACTTGCAGGTGGTAAGTCTTTGTACTCATAGAACAGCTGGTTTCCAAGTCAGATGATAATCTCTGATTGGAATTTCTACAGCATATTTCATTGCTGGATTGGCATTTGAATTATAGAGTAGAAATTCAACTATAAACCTCCCTCATTCTTTGTTTGCACTCAAGAAGCATAAATATTTAGGCACTTCCCCTTCTGTGGCACTGATACAAAATGGACTCAAGTTATTCTGACCCAGGCCATTCCCGGTGACCTTTATAAATGATGTTTTGGGTTTTGTATTTCTAAGGAGCCAAGTCAGCCTTTTCAAAGGCCCTGATAGATATAACTCAGTCTGCCAGACAAGACCTGTGGCCACTCTGGATCAGGGTAATTATACTCCTCAATGTAGATCTACCTGAGCCTGACTTGTACTGCTCTCTAGAGGGTTGAGACAGGACACCGATGTCCAGTCTGCCTTTGCCTTAATGTTGGGTTCCTTTTGCAGACTCCTAATCCCAAACAACTGTCCTGAAAATACAATATCCTTTATATAGGTAGTTAATCAAACAACTGAGTATAGTTCCTTGTAAGGACAGAGCTATGTAAGAGGCATATGATCTGTGCCTTTTATCCTTAAAAAGCTTATAGTCTAGTTGAGGGAATAAGATTTGCACTCAAAGACTGATGTTCAGCATAATGTCTTATTTGTAGGAAGCAAAATTAGTGATTGGTACACTACACGTGAATGCTTGCTCTGGGAGTCCCACATTTTTGGAACGTTCCTCATTTCAAATCCTCCATCCACTTGTTTTGCAATCCAGGACCTTCCATCTTTTCCGGTGTTCCTTTAGCCCTGGGTAGCAAAATATTTACAACCAAAACATGTTGTTCGACAGTATGAGCAGATCTTAAAAAGTGTAGTCACCAGAGCTAGAGTGAATTGGAAAGAGGAGGGTTTTGCATGCCATTGATTTAAAATAGGGGGCCCCCTGGGAATTATCAATGCAAAACTCCAAGTATTGGAAAAATTAACTTCAGGGACAGACCTTTCTGACAAAGGGTTGATACTATTTTCTTAGGTGGAGAATAACATAAATGTAAGAGCTCATTACAATTATTCAAGGTGTGTTGAACCAAGAGGCAATAACTGTTGCCAAAGCCAGAATGCAATGTAAATGGAACAGACAGTGTGGGCTCCAAGATACATGGGGACTTTCCAAGCCCAGTAATTCAGGAGTCTATAATAGAGCCATAATTAAGCAATAAGACGTGACAGGGTAACATTTCTTAGTGATTATAGCATGCCTCAAGGGATAAGTCAGTAGGCCAAAGATTCATATGAGGAGTGAAATAATAACCGTGCAATATATAGGGTCACCGCTGTTAGAGGGAGAAAGAGAAGGAAGTGAATAATTGGAGTTAGAGGAGTCATTTCATGAGCTATTATTTCAGTTGTTGAGTAATACGGCCATGTGTACATGTGACCTTTAGTTGTATCCAGCATTCTGAAGCTGGGTATTTACACCAGTGCCTTCATTTATTTAAAACTCTGCAGAGTTGGCTATCTTCTCATTTACTTAGCCTAGCAAAAATCACACAATTCAGACAAAAAACTTGAAAAGCCACAACCATGTATATGGATCTACAGTCTGGTAGAATTGTGATTATGGTTGCTTAGACCTGGCTTTTATAACTGAAAAATTGCTGACACAACCATATTGGATAGTTTCTCACACTGTGGCTCATTTACCTCATGCAGTACCCTCAGAAATTACCAGTAGACATGGCTCCAGCGTCTTATAGATCCAGGAACATCTTAGTCTGTGCTTTTCCTTCACTACCACTAAAGTTAGTGACCAAGAAAACCCTCAAACTATAGTAGGGACAGGTCTTTCACCAGGATGAGAGATGAGATACCTGGTAGCTGTAAGCTGGGATGAGAAATATCCACACTCTGACAGAGAGCCTGAAAAGCCCTACAGATAGAAACAGGAGTCTTGTTGCTGGGTTTGTCTCCATGTTTCTGTGAATAGTCTTGTCACTTCAGAAGACAGAATGAAACACAGAGGGCAAGGTTTTCTGTGGTCCTTAATGTCTCCCATGGCACTGGACAGGGCAGTTTCCTGGACAAAAGTCTAGGCAAACAATGGCTTCTTTAGATAGACTGGCCCTTCTTTGAGGCAACCAGTGCTCTCACTTACAATCTACTCTAAGGAAAAGATCTGAAGACAAGTTACTTAGATCTTGGGGAAACATGAAGTCAGTAGGCTACTTCCCCCAAGAGTGTCTGCATTTGGGGAATATCTTAAAGTGGTGTATTTTCATTTATGTGTGGGAGTCTTAGTCCCCAGCTAAGGAAATTTCAAGCTTCAGAGAGCAGGCGAGAGAAATCGGAGTGATGTGCTTGGAGAGGCCCTGAGGGCAATTTAAAATCATTTCATACTGCATGGGCTGAAAATGAGTCTCTGGAAGCTTTATTAGCTATGCTGTGATAATCCCCGTTTGTAAAAAATGACTCAGATCTGTCCTGTTCATATTTCTAAGGCAACATGTTGTAAGAGAAGGGAAACTGACTCTGCTATTCTAGCCATGTGTATCAGTTATTCATGACTGTGTAACAAACCATCCCTTAACTTAGTGTCTTAAAACAGCCCCTTCTATTTGCTCATGATTCTGTGGGTCAGCAATTTGACCTGGCTTCAGCTGGAAAGTTCTGTTGATCTTGCTGGGGATCACTCATGTGATTGCAGTCATCAAGTGGCTTTCCTGGAGGTGGATGGTTCAAAACAGCCCCATCCACATTCTAACAGTTGGTGTCACCTGTCACCTGGGCCTTTTTCTCCATTAGTCTCATCCTTAAGGGGCTAGCTTGGGCTTCTATTCATGGAGGTCCCCTTCTCCAAGATGGCAGGAGTGGAAGCTCTTGAAGTCACATCACTTCTGCTGCAGTCCACTGATGAAAGCAGGTCAGAAGACCAGCCCTCTGGTGTGGAAATGGACTCTACAACTTGATGGAAGGAAGAGGAAAGTCATATTGCAAAGGGCCAAATTGTACAGGAATAAGAAGATTTGTGGCCATCTTTGCAAAAAAAAAAAAAATTACCATAGTCTGCCCCCTTGCTACAATCATTTACATTCATTTCAGGTGCTAGATGTACTCACTGCTTCTCCATCAAGTCTCATCCCATTATGATTTCAGATGTGGAGTTCAGAAACTCATCATCTTATCAAGTCCAGATGTGAATGAGGTGCCTTGGGTACTGAATCTCCAACGTGACTCCTCTTAATCTAAAAACCTGTGAACTAAAGCAAACATGCAGCTGTCCTCACCATACCTCCATATGCAGTGGTGAGAGGGACAGGATAGCTTTA
>NW_006975587.1:0-758 GCF_000164805.1 Carlito syrichta | reverse complement strand
TTAGTCATGTCTTACTTGCTTACTCGTGTCTTATGATACTACTGCTTCATAAGTGTCTTATGACACTACTTGCATATTCGTGTCTTATGATACTACTGGCTTATTAGTGTTGTCTGATACTACTTGCTTTATTCGTGTCTTATGATACTACTTGCCTTATTCGTGTCTTATGATACAACTTGCCTTATAAGTGTCGTCTGATACTACTTGCCTTATTTTGTGTTATGATACTACTTGCCTTATTAGTGTCGTCTGATACTACTTGCCTTTTTACTCTCTTATGATACTACTTACCTTATTAGCGTTTTAAGATATTACTTGCCTTACTAGTGTCTTATGATACTACTTGCCTTATTAGAGTCTTAAGATACTACTTGCCTTATTCTTGTCTTATGATACTACTTGGCTTATGCCTGTCTTATGATATTACTTGCCTTTTACGTGTCTTATGATACTCCTTGCCTGTTCATGTCTTATGATGCTAGTTGCCTTATACGTGTCTTAGGATACTACTTGTCTTATTTTTGTCGTATGATATTACTTGCCTTATTCGTGTCTTATGATACTACTAGCCTTATTATTGTCCTATGGTACTACTTGCCTTCTTAAATCGACTGTTACTACTTGCCTTATTCTTGTCTTATGATACTGCTTGCCTTATTCGTGTCTTATGATACTACATGCCATATTTGTGTCTTTTGATACTACTTGCATTATTAGTATCTCATGATACTACTTGAATTATTAGTGTCTCCTGA
>NW_006975586.1:0-762 GCF_000164805.1 Carlito syrichta | reverse complement strand
GTCAGTAAGGTCCCCAATAGGAGGAGGGTCAGTCACTGGGACATCAAAAAGAGGTGACTCAGTCACTTGTTAGTCATCAAAGAAGAGGGCCAGTCACCAGCATACCAGTCACAATGGAGACCCAGTCACTGAGTCACCCATTCCAGGGAAGACCCTGTCATTAGGTCACTTATAACAGTTGAAGATAAATCACTGATTCACTCATCAATTGATCAGTCATGGGGGAAACCCTCAAGAGGAGGTCTAGTTATGGGGTGCAGAATATAGAAGAGATTAGTCACTTTTTCTCCCATAACAGGAGTACCAGTCACTGAGGCACATATCACAGAGCAGGGCTTGTCCCTGTGGCTCCAACACAAGAAATTCTGTCACTTAGTTACTCATAACTTAGGAGAGACAGTCCCTGGTGCAAGCAACACAATGAAGTCACAATGACGGTGGCACCCATCACAGAAGAAGACTGGTCACTAGGGCTACCATCAGAAAGGAGTTCTAGTAACTGAGAAATTCATCACAGAAGGAAATCAGTCACTGGTACACCATCACAAAGGAGAGCCAATCACTAAGACACACTTCCTAGAGGAGGATCGGTCAATGGGGCAACCATCCCAGAGGAGGCCCAGTTACTGAAGCACCAAGTAGGTGGTGGAATAGACATTGAGGCACCTATTATGGAGGAGGGCCAGTCACAAGACCACCCACCACAGAGGGGGTCAATCGCTGCAACATGAATTACAGAACAGGATTATTGAGTAAACCATC
>NW_006975585.1:0-774 GCF_000164805.1 Carlito syrichta | reverse complement strand
AAGGAAAATAAACTAATATTTATTTACCATCTTTTATTTAACCAGGCACAGTGCTAATGGTGCCATAGTTGTTACTCTGCATGTATTTTGCTATTTAATAAGAAATCTAAAAAAAAGAAAAAGAAATCTACATAATTGGTTAAGTTGTTTGATGAAGAGAAGAAGCTCATAAAAAGTTCATGTTGTAGATTGTTAAGAGAATTCTCAAAGTTTACAGTGGACAGCTAAATGATGCTATAGCTTTGAGTTTAGCCTCTTGAAAGATCAGGCAGTGGTTAGAAAGAATCTGTTCTCTAGCAGTAAAAGAGCCTCTGACATTTATGCTGTGCTTTTCAGGCCACCTTAAAATGCTGATCTTTATAGATCTTAAAATAATTAAGTGTATTACTTTTATTTTTTTGCTGTTAAGTCAGATATCCATTTATACTAGATTCCAGTATAAGCCAGCAATAATACATGCATACATGATGGCAATGTATTTGTATTTATGGTGTCCTGGTACTTCCCTTTTTATCCCTGTTGGCTTTCAAGATATGGCACATATTGCACTAGAAGTTCTTTTTTAGTAAGAATAACTTCTCAATCACTGTTCTGGTGAACACCTTTTCTACCATAGCCCCAGGGTCTAGAATCTTCTTTTGTGAACTTGTCTGTCAGTAATGGGGATATTTACTGTTGCAGATGAGCTCAGTTCTGTGGTAAAGAGCTCTTTCTCCTCCACAACTCCCTTATGACATGACCTAATAAAACTTCACCAGCCAACTTTTTCTGTGG
>NW_006975583.1:2304-9040 GCF_000164805.1 Carlito syrichta | reverse complement strand
CAACATATTGCTAAATGGACAGAAACTGGAAACATTTCCCCTGAAAACTGGAACCAGGCAAGGCTGCCCATTCTCACGCCTCTCGTTCAACATTGTGTTGGAAGTCCCAGCTACGGCAATTAGACAAGAGAAGGAAATCAGGGGTATCCAAATAGGAAAAGAGAAAGTCAAGTTATCCCTCTTTGCTGATGATATGATCCTATACCTTGAAAATCCAAGAGAATTTGTCAAAAACCTCCTTCGACTGATAAAGGTCTTTGGCAAAGTCTCAGTATACAAAATAAATGTGCAAAAGATAGTTGCATTCCTATACACCTACAACAAGCAGGCAGAGACCCAAATTAAAAGCACAATCTCATTCACAATAGCCACACAGAAAAATGAAATACCTCAACATCTTCCTAACCAGAGAAGTGAAAGACCTGTACAATGAGAACTACAAAACACTGCTCAAAGAAATCAAAGAAGACACAAACAAATGGAAAAATATTCCATGCTCATGGATAGGAAGAATCAATATTGTTAAGATGTCCATCCTACCAAAGGCAATCTACAGATTCAACACAATACCCATTTATTTACCAACATCATTCTTCTCAGACTTGGAAATGACAATACATAAATTTATATGGAAACATAAACAAACACGAATAGCCAAAACAATCCGTAGCAAAAGAAACAAAGCAGGAGGTATCACACTTCCAGATTTCAAACTTTACTATAAGGCTACAGTAATCAAAACAGGTTGGTATTGGTATAAGAATAGGCACATAGACCAATGGAACAGGATAGAGATTCTGGAAGCAAAGCTTCAATACCTCAGCCAACTCATCTTTGACAAAGCCTCCAACAACAACCACTAGGGAAAGGAGAACCTATTCAGTAAAGGGTGCTGGCAAAACTGGCTGACGACATGCAGAAGATTGAAACAGGAACCCTATCTATCACTATACACCAAAGTTAACTCTAAATGGATCAAAGACCTAAAAGTAAAACCTCAAACTATAAGAATCTTAGAAAACGCAGGAGACGCCCTTATGGAAATTGGAACTGGTAACCAATTCCTATTCGAACCCTGAATGTCCGTACATTAAGAAATATGATAGACAAGTGGGACCTCATGAAACTGACGAGTTTCTGCAAAGCAAAAGAAACCATCAAAAGAGCAGGTAGACAACCCCCAGAATGGGAAAAAATATTTGCCAACTGTATATCTGACAAGGTCTAACATCTAGGATCTACAAGGAATTCAAATGCTTCGAAGGGGAAAAAAACAAATAACCTCATTAAAAAATGGACAAAAGATGTGAATAGAAACTTCTCAAAAGAAGTTATATGGGCAGCCAATGGACACATGAAAAAGTGCTCAGCCTCATTCATCATCAGAGAAATGCAAATCAAAATCACATTGAGATAACCCTAACCCCAGTAAGAATGGACATCATTAATAAAACAAACAACAGTAGATGCTGGTGAGGATGTGGAAAGAAAGGAATGTGTCTACACTGCTGGTCGAAGTGCAAACTAGTGCGACTTCTTTGGAAACAGTGTGGTGATTTCTGAAGGAACTAGAAATTGACCTTCCATATGACTCAGCAATTCCCCTACTGGGAATATACTTGGAGGAACACAAATCATTCTACAAAAAAGATACCTGCACACGTTTGTTTCTTGCAGCTCTATTCACAATGGCAAAAACATGGAACCAACCGTGTTGCCCATCAAAGCTGGACTGGATTAAAAAAAAAAATGTGGTACATATACACAATGGAATATTAAGCAGCCATAAAGAAGGACAACCACATAGATTCACAGCAACTTGGAAGGAATGAGAATCGATCATTCTCAGTGATCTATCACAGAAACAAAAAACTGAGTACCATATGTTCTCACTCATAAGCGGACCTTGAGCAATTATAATACTATAAGAAAGGGATTGGCAGTAGTGTGAAAATGTCAGGGGAGGGGGATGGGATTGGCAGTTGAGGGAAATTGCTAGGGGAGTAGGGTGCATACCTCATCAACAATTTTTAACTTGTCTTTTAAGAAACTGAGTTATCTTTGTTTTGATGAAAACCAATATGACTTTTAAAATTTTCTTTTTTAATTCTACCTAAGAAGCTTGGCCTTACCTAAGATTCCAATTTTTTAAAAAATACTTTATAGTATTAAATTTCACACTTAGGTCTGTAATACATTTTTCTTTTTGTATATGATTCAAAATACGGGGCAAGATACTTTTTTGCATGAGATGATCAATTTTTCCAACACCATATGTTGCAAAGACTAAAAATTCCTTCAAAATATCAAAAGATGTATCAACTTCTGGACCCTCTATTTTCTCCTATTGAGCTCCATTTTTTGTCTTTCTCTTTTAGTGAAATGCATTTTGTTTTCTAGCTTATTAAGCCAGAAACATAAATTTTGATTTATACACATTTTTAAAATATACACTTTTATGTTTAGAAACTGCTCGTGTTTTTTTCCACAAAGTGCTGGGAGGAGACATTCCAAAATCAAGCAAATTCTTTGCTTTAGGAGAATCCAACTATGCCTGATGTTTTTGGTATTTCTTTTCCCATGATCTCATAGCCAGATGAATGTTGTCAATAAATCATCATTAAATATACATAAAATATATTTATTAAATAAAAATACATGTATATATTGGAATACTACAACAACAGGTGATATTTCATTTCACTTATCTTGCATATCTTAAAATTTAAGCTTCAGCTGTTTCTTAATACTAACATTTGTATAGAGAAAAGTTGTCTTTTAAAGTTCTTTTCTTTTGCATGGCTATTAAATGTAAAGGCATTTTAAAAATGAAATGTCATATATGACTTGGGTTCCAGTGTTCATGTATTTGATAAGAATGATTCACTTAGTATTTAAAGTTGTATAATTGATTGGTTTTCTGATATGACTTCCTAATACAATCTGAATGAGGAAGGAAAAAAAGTCTTCTTAAGAAACTGACCACATTACCATTATGTAAGTTTTTCATTATCCATGATGCTATTATTTTCCTGAAGTCTGTTTCTTCCTCTCTTTCTCTCTCCTCTTTGAGACAGGACTTCACTATGTTGCCCAGGCTGGAGGGCAATAGCATAATCATGGCTCAGTGCAGACTCAAACTCCTGGGCTCAAGTGGTCCTTCTACCTCAGCCTCTCAAGAATTTGGGACTATGAGCACCCACCACTATGCCTGGCTAATGTTTCTCTGTTTTGTAGTGATAGAGTCTGACTTTGTGGTGTAGCCCAGTCTTGAACTTCTCACTTCCAGCAATCCATCCATCCCAGCCTCCCAAAGTGCTGGATGACAGGTGTGAGCCACTGCACCTAACTCTGTTTCTTTCAATATTCTCTCCTTCATATATTGGTTATTGTTGTTTCTGCCTCTTGTAATCCTGATGATTCTGAAATGTCCACCATCCGGATTATATCGTGAGTAAAATATAGCAGGTACTGCTCATGTCTGATGTTGCACAACTGTCCTGATAACTTTGTCATCTTCTCTCACTCCAGGAAAAAAAAGTAATAAATGCAACTTCCTTTTAAACTTGTTTATCTATGGTTCATGTGTCCTATGTCCTTGGGTATGCAAGTTTTTTAATCTTCTTTAAATAAGAACTGGACACTTTTTGGTTCTGAATGTGAGCAGGTTTACTATTTCTTTCTACACATCACTAAAATTGAATTCCTGCTTAGTTCATGCTGAAGATAATAACAGTTTCATGTTGCACATCACCTAAATTTCCTTTGATTCTTCTAATGAGTTTTGAGACGAGAACAATCATGAGTCTATCACACAAGAGATGAAACCGAGGTTCCATGAATGTAGATAACTTGCCTAGGTACACCAACAGCAAGTTGTAGGTATGGATTTCAGAATCATATCTCTGTTTTTTCATTCAGTAAAACTTATTGATTTCTACAAAATGCCAGTTACTTTTTATTTGTATGATTATCATGTATGTTCAGGGAATAAGGCAGTGAACAATTAACTATTCTCATCCTCTAGTTGAGGAACGGAGGTGAACAAACATTAGCAAATATACAAACACAAGTATAAATGATTAAAAATTAAGTAAATTAGTAAAATAAATAAGATGTAAGTAAGTGCTACAGAGAGATGGAATGCAGGGAAGATGCTGAAGACAGTTTGTCAGGGAAGGTTAAACTTTGTAATTATAGTGAAGGTGAAATTTAAGAAGGAACATGAAATGGTTCCAGAAAACAGCAGTATGCATATCTGGGGAAGTAGTGCTCTAGGCAGAGGAAATAGCCAGATGGTAAGGTCATGAGGCAAGAACATCCTTAGAGTATTCAGGGAATAGAAAGGACATCATCGTGTGGGGCAAAGAGGGTTTAGTGTGGAGAGGAGAAGACAATGAAATCAGAAAGAGAGTGTAGGGCTCAGACTCTAGGGCTTTAGAGGCAGTTTGAGGCCTTTGGCTTTAGCTTAGTGGAATCCATTGAAGAGATCTTAATGACATAATCTGACTTATGTTTTGGGAGAAGCTCTCTGAAAGCCATGTTCATTACAGATAGCAAGAGAGTAAGGACATGATTGGAAAGACAAATGATTGATTCAAAGAACTGATTTACTCAAATCAGGGATTAGCAAGAGAGGACCACAGATCATTTTGAGTGACCTGTGAACTAAGAATGATTCTTACAGGTTGAAAGGGTCTTGGAGAAAGAGAAAAAGGAAGAGGAAAAACAGGAGGAGGAGGACGAAGGGATGAGAAGGAACATAAGGTGCAGAAGGTGCTACAGAAACTACATATGAACCACAAAGCCAACAATTTTTGAAATCCGGAAAACATATGCCAAAATCTGAAGTCAAGCATCTAGCTGAAAGCAGGTTCTCAACAAAATTCAAGGGAGGAATGCATGAGTGAGTTAATTACTTGCTGAATGTGTTGTAAAGTGATAGGTGTTGAGAAATATCTGTGACTTCATTCTCAAACATCACAAATAAAGACCATTCATGGCCACTGAGCTATTGAAAAATAATCAGCTTTCTAAAACAATAAAACAAAAGACACTGTCTACCATGAACAATATCATAAAAAGTTTATAGCAATAAGAAAATAATAACAAAATAACACACATCATTTTAAAGTACTTAAACATGTCATGCTAATTACTGAATTTACTCTCTTAATCAACAACATGGGATGAGTAGAATTCCCCCGTTAGAAATTACCATAGCCAAAGTCCTTAGTGACTATTTACTCAAGGAATAAGATGAGTGTAATTTATCATTTTAAAATGTCTGATAGATGATCATGTGTTTCAGAGTTCCTCTAGACTATCCAGTTTATTTTTTTCAAAAAAGCAAAATCAATAGATATTCCTTATTGAGCCTTCCTCAAATGATATCAAGGAACTATAGTTAAATGCCATCACTTGGAGCCATTTCTGCTCCTGGCGAGGCTAGAAAAGGCTAAAAATATTGCTTCTTTTTTCAAAAAATTTGGGCCTGAGCTAAACTGTTTTGTGTCCTAACAATTTCAGCCACTTTAGGGATGGAAATCCAAATGTTCTCCGACATATTATTCATTATTATGAGTAAGCGTTTGAAAACAATTGTGTAGTATGTTAATCATCTAAAAGTAATTTTTAAACAGATTTTTTTAAAGTTAAAAAAAAAGTAGAAAACTTTTACTGATCTCTGATTCCTGGTTTTTGACTTTTGGTTTTTCATAGCAATTGTCTGGTGCATGACCTCAGCTGAATAGAGAAAAGAAGTCAATGAAACAAGATTTAAACTAGATGAAGCCATGTATAGCATCGTCCAGATCTCTTGGGTCATGCTGAAGCTTCCAACTCCTAAGAAAATAATACATGTTTTCCTGGTCCCAGAGTCAAAGTTCCCTCTCTTGGGCATAAGAATATCCAGAGTTATATTTAGTTGGCAAAAATGTGTAAGAAAGGGAAGACCTAGATTGCATGTTCACAATGACCAAGTTGTGTTGATCATATTTTCATCCAATACATTGCTCCACAATTTTCATGCAAATAAATGATGTATTTGGTTTCTGAATATAGTCCAGAGAGGCAAAAATTAAAAACTGACTTCTAATCTATATGGAATAACCTCCTAGTGAATTTCATTCAGGATAGTCTAAAATTAATCTACAATATGATCTTATATATTTACATGTTTAAAAGTCGACATAACAACAGCAAAAACCAAGACCCAAAACAAACAAAGAGAACCAAAACAAACAAACAAAAAATGTGGGCTGCAAAGTTGAATGAGAATCGAATGTTGTATGGCGCTATGGTGACAATCGGAGTTCCATGCCCTATATTTCTAAGGAGCCCAGAGTTGGCCATGGGAAATTCAGGAGTTGAAATAAAAACTCCTCCTAGAAGTGCAGGAGCTCATCATAGATATGCCATGGTGCTAAGTGCGAGAGACTACTGAAAACATAAAAAAACACACAATTTGCTAATTATAAGGAAGCGCACAGCCAGAGATCCTGTTCAGGAATCACCTCCCAGGATTCAAAGCCTGGCTGAGTCACTATCACATGTATCACCACAGGAATGTTGTAAAGCTTAAGGGATTTTACCCAATTTGTAAAAGAATATGAAGAGACTCCGCCAACTGAGAAGAGATGTCATGGGGGGCAGCGTCCAGTCAGTTCCCACAATCCTGTACCTCCTCGGAATCTTTTCCTCTAACCCTTGCCACAGGGCAGCCATGGTGATGGAA
>NW_006975583.1:0-780 GCF_000164805.1 Carlito syrichta | reverse complement strand
GCATATATACTCAATGGAATACTATTCAGTCATAAAAAAGGAAGAAATACTTCCTTTGTGGCAATATGGATATAGTAGGAGGTCATTACATTCAATGAAATAAGTCAGGTTCAGAAAGACAAATAGGCATGTTTTTACTCTTATATGGAAACTAAAAATATTGATCTTGTAGAGGCAGAGAATAGAATAACAGTTACAAAAGGCTGGGAAGCATGTGTGTTGGGAGAAGGTGGAAAAAGAGAGTTTAGTAAATGGCTACAAGTATACAGCTAGAAGGAATAAATTATAGTGTTTGATAACACAATAGGGCAACTATACTCAACAACAATAAACCTATTTTAAAATGTACAGAAGATAATATCTAAAATGTTCCCGACATAAAGAAATGAAAAGTGTTCATGGTTATGGATATCCTAAATACTCCGAATTGATCTCTATACATTGTATGCATGTATCAGAATATTACATATACCCCATAACTATGTACAAATATTATAAAATCAGTAACAAAAGGGAAAAAATTACGTAGGTACTCCATGAGAAAGCCATGTAATGACAGAGGCAGAGATGGAAGTGATGTATTTGTAACTAAGGACCACCAGGAAATTGCTGGTCACCATCAGAAGTTAGGAGAGTGTACTGGAAAAGATTCTGTCTCACATCTCTCAGAAGGAACCAACCCTCCCAACATCATAATTTCAGAATTTTGGCTTCTGGAACTGTGAGACAACAATTTTTTTGTTGTTTAAATTTTTTAAAGAGACAAAAGGAAGAAGTGAT
>NW_006975582.1:0-728 GCF_000164805.1 Carlito syrichta | reverse complement strand
AATGTAGAAAGTTAGAAAGGAAATATTTGTGTACTACCACATCAAGGGTTAACTATGACAATGGAACCCAAAATATGTTCTCCAGTGCTCTATAGAATGTGCCAAGTCTGCCAACCCAAACGGGACTGTTTTACCCAATTCCACTTCCTAAGGTACATCTATCAAGGCTTTTGTTATCACTGGCTAGAAGAGCAGGAATGTGAGAAGCAAACTCAGAAAATACTTTTCAGAAGAACCTTTTGGGCTTTACAATGACCAAAGTAATTTATAGAAAAATCCTATGGCAAGTTTGTTAAAAAGAAACACAAACAAGTTTCCACCAAAATCAAATCCAATTCTCTAACTCTTATCCCCAGACTGTTCTCTAAGGCATGGAAAGGAGTGTGTGTGAGAGAGAGAGAGAGAGAGAGAGAGTGTGTGTGTGTGTGTGTGTGTGTGTGTGTGTGTGTGTGTATGCACTGCCTGTTCACACCCATGTGTAATAAGCCACTGTAATAGGAATCTGACAGTACCTCTTATAAGAAATAAAGTTCTTATAGCCCTAAATCCAGATCTTTCTCTAAACTTCCTCTCAAGTCTTTTCAGGAGCCCCCCATGATACCAGACCACTTTCCAGATGTAACACTGAGCTCAAGTCATTTCTAATGCCTCACAGACCTTCTGAAACCTAGAAAGCATGTCACAAAAAGCTTTGAGTGACACTGCTTAAATGACTCCCAGGCAAGTCA
>NW_006975581.1:1506-4836 GCF_000164805.1 Carlito syrichta | reverse complement strand
AAAAAGTTGACTTCATACCTTCTATGTTAAGTTTCTATTTTCTTTACAGTGTTTAAGTATAAGGCATTTGAGAGCGATTTGAGATAGCAGTATTCACATCCTGGCTTTGTGTGTCCTTACTCAATTCCATAAGCTTTCCTTTTATTTAAATTAGTCATCTATAATATAAAATGTTGTTTGACTACATAATATTTAAGTTCGCTTTTATCCTGAAAAATGTATTTGCACATTTTGTTTTTGACAGTTGGCATAGTTTTAGAGTCATAGTTTTCAACTTGGGTTATTTTCTTCCCATGGAATACTTAGTAGCTGAAGACATTTTTGGTTGTCACAAGTGTGTGTGTGTGTGTGTGTGTGTGTGTGTGTGTGTGTGTGTGTGTGTTAGAAAGAGAGAGAAAGAGAAAGAAAGAGAGAAAGAAACAGAAGTGGGGGAAGGGTGCTACATTAGCATGTAATGGGTTGAGTTCAGGGATCCTACTAAATAAACAACAAATGCATAGCACAGTCCACACAACAATTATCCAGCCCAAAATGTCAATAGTGCTGAGCTTGAGAAACTCTATTTTAAAGAAACATATTATTTAATATTTATTACAAAAAGGGAATTATTTTACTGGTAAAGATGGGGCAGATTTCAAATACAATTTAACTTAATGCAAACTAATGACTGTCTCTCTGGCAACTAGAAGAGTGATAACTCAAAGCATTTCACTTTGCAATATACCTAAGTAAATTAGTATGCAGGAAAAGCAAAACAAAATAAAACAAACCAAAGCAAAACAAAACACCCAGTCATTAAACTTCTGGATCTTTTTGAAATCAGTCAAGACTCAAGATTTCCTGAAGACATCCCAGAGCCTGATGTGAATGTGAACGAATCATGAGGTAATCCATTATTTACTCCTGAGTTATTTTCCTTAAATTGTTTATCATTTTATTCAGAAATAACACAGGTAAACTTACATCAATCAGAGTCTATTATGACAAAGTTATGTTTGTGAGAGCTTGGTTGTAACAGTAGTATTTCGCATATTTTTTGCATTGCTACTAAAGTAGCATTGTAGAGACTGACATTTCAGAATTAAGGTGTAACTGAAAAATATAATTTTAACTGATTCAGGAAGACACTGACTGTAAAACTGTAAAGCATTGCATTTTTTGAATCTTGACTATAGTCATATTCTGTCTTGGTGAATAAACTCCTGAAATGAACAAATTAGTTGTTTATACTTATTTTTCAATTTAAATTGTGAATTATTATCCTAAATTGCCCAAATTTCACTCCTTTTGGATATTTGTATATTGGCAAAACAGAATAAAACAGGAACACAAGTTTCTGCAGGTAGAAGTCGATTATTCAGAGAAATTGTTTTCCATAATTCTATTGCCTAATGTATATTTTATAGAATACTCATATGTTTTTGACTTTCATTTTTCAAAGTCAACATGCATCATTGTAGAAATGCCACAAAACTGAATTTAGATAGCATATATCCATCTAGGGTCACATCTTAAGGATTACTGACACTCATACTCTGAAAGCACCATTCTCTAAAATTATCTCATCTAAAGATAACCATGTTAAGGCTTGTCCTTGAATGGCAAAATTGCTGTAGATTTCATAGCCCTGGTTACTTAAGACACTTTCTTTGAATCAACTGTATAATCATTAGTCTTGGTCCTTTCATCGCCCTTCAATAGATGAAAGAGGACTGAATGTGACCTCAACAACTCATTGTCATGTGGAATTTCACCTATAAGATGTGTGTTTGAAGTGTTTATACCAAAGTATGCTGCCTCATTTCTGAGACGAATTCAATTCTACACTACTTACATTTCTATTATAGGTATAGAGAGTGCAATCCTGAGTATTTGTTTAAAAGTTCAAGGAGGAGAGTTGTGCTATTTATACTACGCTTTCTAACCTGAGAGCTTCTCATACATAGTTGTGCCCGTGACTTCAGAAAAGAACATGGACACACAAGAATATAAGATGCAGTGGAATAAAGAAGATATCTAGCCAGTCAGCCACATCAACAGAACCTGAGAAATATGGGGGTTTACATTAGTTTCAACCATAATAATGGCTTTGTAGAAGGAAAGGGAATAGGATTTGCAATCAGAAGGCATGTGTGATTTCACCCTATTTACTAAAAATTAAAGTGGGGTAGGTATTCATTCAGTCTGCCCAGCTTCCCTTTCTTTGTGGAAACTCACCTATCCCATATGTTGTGGTTCTGGTGTATTATCAACCTCAGCTTCTCACCTTAGATACAGTAGTTGTTACGCCAGGGTCTAGACTCAATAAATTGTAGCATTGCATCTTATTGACAACAATGAATGTTTCAAGAGTTGGTAAATTATGAAAGAAAGCCAACTGAGGTTCTTAAATTGTATTGATATAATATTACAAGGGACAAATTATTTTTAACTGAGGTTGTTAAACTGGTAGCTGGGCTGTTAGTAACCATATTCAAGACTTATAGAGTAATCCAATTATCATAAACAGAAAATAATGCCATCACAGTGAGGGAAACAGGAAACAACAACAAAACAAAACATAAAATTGCTGACATAATTAAAGCCCCTGGTCCCGGCTGAGGAAGACATCTCAAAGTTCCTGAGTGCTAATATTATAAGTCAAATATCTACTTTTTTTCATATTTCAAATTAAGTATATATTTATTTATATTAATATGCAAAAGTAACTTTATGCAAGGACCTATGTAATTTGGCTACAATTAACATCCTGTCCTCAGTTTTCAAGATTGTTCTCTAGTATGCCTTTTTCTGTCTATGAAGACCCTTTGGTGTTCCTTGAAAAAGCATCACACTTCAGCCTAAGGGTCAGTCCACAGACTGCTCCATCACCTACTCTTCCTCAAGATACCTTCAGGTATCTTCACACCACTCCATCTCATCCTTCAAATCTTTGCTCAAATTCTGGGATTTCCATGATGACTTTTCTGACTACTCTATATGACTTTGAAATCTCCTTCCAAATCCAATCTCCCTTACCCTGTTCTAAAACTTAATGCATTTCTGGAACACTATACTATCTATATATTTTTAAATATATTAACTGCTCTTCTCCTCCACACCACTGACAGTAGACTCAAGATCCACAAAGTGTTATTTTATTTTTCACACAACCCTGTCCGCAGTGGTGACAATAGTGCCTAGCACATATAGTGATCTCAATAAATATTTAATGAATTAATTAAATTAATCAGACCAACATGTAGCTAAGTTTGACCTGGGGTAAGTCACTCCATTCTCTGAGCATCAGGACCTATTTTTTCAAAACATTGACAATGACACCCACTACTT
>NW_006975581.1:0-736 GCF_000164805.1 Carlito syrichta | reverse complement strand
TCAAAAATGTTATATTATTTGGAAAATTTCATAAATTAATAGATGTGAACAAAAATTTATATATATATATATATATATGGGAGGGACCCAAAAAGAACCGGAATTATCTTTTGGAGGGTGAGTTTCTTGTAGTACAGGATCCCCTGGCTAATTACATGTTCTAGGAAGCCATTGACATCAGTGTACTTGTAAGCATTGTGAGAGGCTGCATTTAGCTTCGGTGGATTTTTACTTGGAGATTCTTTCAACATGTTTGCTCATTTCATGATGGGCGATTTATGATTGCACTTGCTTATATCTCACTGAATGTTGAGGAGTTTTTGATCAAAAATGGCATGACCCCTATTTCTAACCCTCCCTATTCACCCAATTTTACCTGCAGTGATTTTTTTTTTGTTTGTTTCCCTGGATGAAAAAAAGTCCTCAAAGGGAAACTGTTTGCTGGTGTGGAAGAGGTGAAAAAAACAGCAAAAGCACTAAAAGGCATCATAATTGACTAGTTCAATAACTATTTTGAGCAATGAAAAAAAGAATCTCAACAGGTGTATTGCATTTCTGAAGATTCTTATAATTTGAGGTTTTATGTTTGGGTCTTTGATCCATTTAGAGTTAATTTTTGGGTATGGTGGTAGGTTGGGGTCCTTTTCAATGTTCTGCTTGTGATCAGACAGTTTTCCCAGCACCATTTATTGAACATGTTCTCCTCTCCCCAGTGGTTGTTGTTGGAGGCTTTGTC
>NW_006975580.1:3428-6024 GCF_000164805.1 Carlito syrichta | reverse complement strand
CGGCTCCGTTATAAGGGCTTATCTGGAATCTGGGCTTCTAGTTCTCCAAATTCTTCAGAGCACGTTGCCACTTGGAAAAGACAAGTGTCATTATAGATTCCCAGCAACCTTCTGGTCCTCTTGATTGTTTTAACCAATAACCAGTATGTGCAATTCAGTTGGGTTTCTCAGCACAACTAAAGCCAGATTACAAGACTTAGGCATCAACTCGCCATATTTGTGTGTAACTCTTGTCTTAAGATATACCCTGTAATCCTAAAACTTCCGTTTGTGAATCTATTTGATATGGCCTGGGGGTTTTGAGGTTGCTAATCATGTAGTACATATTTTTAAAGGTAACAAAGAATCACAGTTTCCACGTCGCTGGGAAACAGCTGAGCATCTGTCTACTTGCATACAAAATTTTTGAACCCAGATCGCCAGGGAAAATCATGGCTTCTTGCTGAGAACCAGAGGAGAATGTGGGTTCAGGGGTCCTCAATCTTCAAAAACAATATGTCCTATTGATCAGGTTTTTTGAGGAATCTGAACTTGTAGGTGCTTCCATTTTTCAGATCTACTTGCTTTCTGGATAACTAAATTCTCTTATTACCGATCCAAGAATATTCCGGTCCTTTTGACATTTGTAATCGAGGATCTGGACCTACAATTTCATTTGTTTCTTATCAACATCTTCCATAATCCAGTTCCCCAGGTATCAAGTGGCATTTTGCGACAAAATCCCTCACTTCAGGTTACCTCAAAACACCGAAATTTCCTGTGCTCAGCCTGGTGGAAATTGGGCTATTGGGTTTAGAATATTACACATTTTTACGATGTCTTCTTAAGGGGAACCTGGAAGCTTGGATTACAGTTCCCAGGTACTATATGGGAGTCTTTCTATTGATATCCAAACAACTGGAATTCTGTGTTCATCAGGAAATATCTCGGGTATTGCTGAGAATTAAGCAGGATTTTGCGAAATGGGAGTCCTCATATATGGGAACCTACATGGCCTCTTATTATGGAAGAATAAGGAATCTGGGTTACACGAGTCCTAAAATCCCAAAAATCTACAGGGAGTCTTACTAAAGGAGAAAAAATTTATCTGGGATTTGAAGCACAAATCTGGCAAATGGGAGTCCTCATATACAGGAAACTTCACAATCTCTTGATAAGGATGAACAAGGAATCTGGGTTACGCATGTCCTCGACCCTAAAAATCTACAGCGCATCTTTCTAAGGGCTAAACAAGAACCAGGGTTTCGAAGCAGGAATCTCAGTAATGGGAGTCTTCATATACAGGAAACTACACAGCATCTTACTAAGAAAGGATAAGGAATCTGGTTTTCACGAGTCCTCAATGCTAAAAATCTACTGGGTGTCTTGCTAAGGGCTAAACAAGAATCAGGATTTCAAAGTAAGTATCTGTAAATGGGAGTCCTCCTATACAGGAAAATACATAGGCTCTTGCTAAGGAAGAATAACGAATCTGGTTTGAACGAGTCATCAATTCCAAAAATGTTCATGGCATCTTGGTAAGGCCTACAAGACTCGGACTTCGATGTCCCCATATTTTTCAGAGCTGTTTCCTATGTGCATATTAGGAATCAGTCATTCCAGAATTCCCAAAACATTCTGGTCCTCTTGATAGTTTAAATGAAAATATGGCACTACAAGTCCATTTATATTATGGATCCTCTAAGGCCACATTTCACGACACAGGTAATCACCTCGGGTTTTTGAATGAAAGCCCTGAGTTCAGGGTTACCTCGTCTGTCAGAAACTTCTGTTGGTTCAGCTATTTGGAATTAGGACCTTGGGATTAGATGTTGCACCATGTTTAGAAGGTATATTTGAGAGGGCACCAGGGTCTTGGTTTCCAAGTCCACAGGAACATTCTTGAGTCATTCTATTTGGAGCCACGTGTCTGGACTTCTAGGGAATGTGGAATCATCTGGTGGTTCTTCTGAGAACGAAAAAGGAATCTCGGACACTATGTCCCCAGAAAGCTTTTAATCATGTTACCAATGTGGAACAAGGAAAATCAGTTTACATGTGACCAGCAAACTTCTGGGCAGTTGTTAAATTTTCCCTGGCTTAAGGTAATTCTCATATCTAGGAGCCTACAGGAAATTTCTAAATGATAATTAGGAATGTGGAGTCCCAGTCCCCATACTTTTCAGAACTAATTCCTGTATACCTACCACAAATCTGTCATTGCCGATTCCCAGTAACCTGCTGCTCCTCTTCTTAGTTGTAACAGAATCTCGCCATCTGCTCGGCCCTTTTGCAGGAGGCTGTAAGGCCAGATTCCACAGCCCAAGGAATCATCTCACCATTTTTTGTGTAATTTCTGACTTCAGGTTTACCTCCTAATCCAGAAACAACTACTGGAAACTTAGATTGATATTTATAACTTGGGATTAGCAGTTCCCAAAGATTTAGAACATATTCTTAAAGGGGATCCAGCAATCTTGAATTCCATGGCACTTCTTACTTTTTGGGCTTATGAGTATTGGTATATAAGAGTTTGTACGTCCACGTCACCCGGTAGCTTTCGGGAGACTTACTGAGACAAAAAGAATCTGGGTTACAAGGGGTCGCCAATCCAATA
>NW_006975580.1:1274-2165 GCF_000164805.1 Carlito syrichta | reverse complement strand
ATCTATTTTACACGGTTCCTCAATCAGATAATGTACATGGTGTCTTGCTAAGGGCTAAACAAGAATCAGGGTTTCAAAACAGGAATCTGGGGAAAGGGAGTCCTAATATCCAGGACACTACAAGAACTCCAGCGAAGGAAGAATAAGGAATGTGTGTCACACGAGTCCTCAATCCGAAAAATTCTCAAGACGTCTTGCTACTGAACAAACAAGAATCAGGAATTCGAGCTCCCCACATGTTTTGGAGCTATTTAGCATGTGGATATTAGGAATTAGTCAATTCCGGACTCCAGCAACATTCTCGTGCTCTTGATAGTTGTAAACGTGTATCTGGTACTACAAGTATGTTAGGTTCCTCGAGACAACTAAGACCAGATTCCAGCACATAAAGGATCATATTGCCATATTTGGATGAAACTCTTGGTCTCAAATGAAACTTGTAATTCTCAGACTTCCATTTGTCCTCTTATTTTGAGAGGGGCCGAGGGTTTTGCAGTTGCCAAATGTTTAGTAAGTATTTTTAAAGGTAACCAAGAATCAAGACTTCCCCCTCCCTAGGAAACTTTTGGGAACCTGTCTTTTTGTATACAGAGTTATACACATCGACAGGGAAAATCAAGGCATCTTGCTGAGAACAAAAAGGGAATCCGGGTTCTTGGAGTTCTCATTCACCGAAGTCTATAAGGCCTATTGATTAGTCTTAATCAGGAATCTGGACTTCTAGGTCTCCATATTGTTAGGGTGTGTTGTACAAGGGAACCAGGAATCTTGGATTCTAATTGCCCAGGAAACTTCTGGGGGTCTTCCAATTGATATCCAAATGACATGAATTCTATATCACCACGAAATATCTCAGTGTCTTGCTGAGAATGAAGCAGTAATCTGGATAAG
>NW_006975580.1:0-756 GCF_000164805.1 Carlito syrichta | reverse complement strand
TGGGAGGGAACCAGGAATCTTAGATTACCATGTCCCCAGACATTCTTGTCATCTTTCTATGGGGTATACAAAGAGTCTGGACTACAGGCCAACAGGAAACATCTCCTCGTTTTGCTTAGAACGAAATAGAAATCTGGGTCACTCTGTCCCTTGAAAGTTTCTACACGCTTTACTAAAGAGGAAACAGGAAACTTGGTTTCCATGTAACTTGCAAACACCTGGGCATTTGCTAAATTATCCGTGGCTTAAGGCGGTGTTCATACCTAGGAAAAGACAGGGAGTTTAGCAAATGCTAATCGGCATTCTGGGTGTCCTGGTTCTCATATTATTCATAGCAACGTCCTATATGTATACCACAATTTGGGCGTTGCCGATTCCCAGGAACATGTTGCACCTCTTGATAGTTTTAACTGAGAATCTGGCCTACTGGTCTGTTTTTTTCACAGGGTCCTGTAAGGCTAGATTCCACAATCCACGCAATCATCTGTCATTTGTTAATGTGACCACTGGCTTCAGGTTTACCTTGTCATCCAGAAACTACTGCTGGACATTCGTTTTCGCATTGAGAAAGTGGGATTAGGGGTTCCCACATATTTATGATGTTTCCTTAAGGGGGGAACCAGCAATCTTCCATTCCAGGTCCCTGGAAACTTCTTGGCGTATGTGTTTGGTATGTAAGAGTTAATATTCCACGTCACCAGAAAAAGTCCAGGCAACTTCCTGATAATAAAAAAAGGAATGTGGGTTATGGGAGCG
>NW_006975579.1:0-644 GCF_000164805.1 Carlito syrichta | reverse complement strand
CCTCGATCCTTTGACAAAAATGAACCCAGAATGCGTGGATGTAATGACACACTCCTGGAATGCCAGCACTCTGGGAGGATGGCTGGAACCCTGGAGCCCAGGAGCCCAAGGTCAGTCCAGGTCATGCAGGGATACCCTGTCTCCACACCCATCCAAACAGGGTGCCTGGGGTTGTGGTGCCCCTCCTGCCTGACACTCTGGAGGCTGAGGTGGGAGGAACGCCAGAGTCTGCGATTTGGAGACTGGTGATGAACAATGGTCATGTCCCTGGGACCCAGGGGACACAGAGCCTGACCCTGCCTCGAAAACATCAGAATCATACACAGATTCTCAGCTGCGCATGATGTGTTCACAGGGCAATTGGCCTTAAAGCCAGGAAAAATGGGAGTCGGGGTGAAGAAATGACCCCAGGTGAGAGATGTGTACCTGGCCTTTCTTGGCAGAAGGTGCTCGTTGCCGAATCAGAGTGTCGGTCAGCCTGGGGCACATTTCTCCCCTCAGAGAGGAAAGCCAGCACAAACCCAGTCAGGGAGCCTCTGGAACTTCCGAACCAAAGTGGTGGTAGTCATTGGGGGGGTTGGGGCTGGAATGTGCCAAGCTTGGGGACCCTCACATTTGGGGCGATGGACTGAGGGCAGAAGGTT
>NW_006975578.1:0-834 GCF_000164805.1 Carlito syrichta | reverse complement strand
TTCAAACATGAAAAGGCCCACCTCTATAAATGATGACCTTGTGACTCAGTTTCATTTGTGATGGGTACCCCAGTGACTCAGCATCCTTTGGGATCAGTGCCTCATTGACTAACTGGGCTATGATATGTGTGCCTAAGCGATTGTTTCTCTTTTGAGAGCAATGTCTCAGTGACTGGCTGTGCTTTGTGATTGGTGACCCAGTGACTGGTTCTCTACTGTGATTGGTGCCTCAGTGATTGGCATTCCTCCATAATGAATGCCACAGTGACTGGCACTTCTCCATAAAAGGTATCTCAGTGCCTTCACTGTAAAGGGTATTCCAGTGACTGGAATTTCTGCAAAATGGCTGCCCTACTTACTGGACCTCCCATTCTATTGATGTCCAAGTGACTGGGCCTCCTCTGTAATTGGTGTCTCATTGAATGAATCCCTCTATGATGGGTGTCTCAGTTATAATTTCTTATTTTTTGGGGGGGTCCTTCATTTACTTGTTCTTCTCTGAGATTGGTGCCCCAGTCACTGGAGCATTTCTGTAAACAATACCCCAGTGGCTGATCCTCATCTGTGATGGATACTTTACTGATTGGACTCCTCTGTATTGATTATTCATTGAAGGACCCTCCATTGTAAGAGGTGTCCCAGTTACTGGCCTCCTGTTTGATGGGAGTCTCAGTGACTGACTTCCCCTGTGTTGGGTTCCCCAGTGATTCATTCTCTTCCATTATTGGTATCCCAGTGACTGTTTCACTTCTGTCATGCCTTCCTCATGATTTGCCTTCTGTGATGGGTCTCACAGTGACATGCTTTCCAACATAATGAGTTCCCAAGCGACTG
>NW_006975577.1:0-718 GCF_000164805.1 Carlito syrichta | reverse complement strand
CTCTGAGGCTGGCTTCTGACACCGGGTCATCGGAAGGGAGTGGGCCTTGTTGTGTGACCCAGAGAGGGGTTTGAAGATCAGGTGCCGTGGCTCCCACCTGTTATCCCAGTGAAGTGGGAGGCTCAGGCAAGAGGATGGCCTTAACCGCAAGGTTCAAGACAAGCCTGGGCACCTTGGTGAAACTTTGTCTCTACAAGAAGTCAACAAAATGAGCTGAGCATGGTGGCGACACTTGTTGTTCTGGCCACTTGGAGACCATGGCAGGAGGATCGCCAGAGCCCAGTTGGTGGAGGCCCCAGAGACTGAGAGTCGGTCCCTAAGCTCCGGCCTGTGTGACAGAGTGAGACTTTGACTCAGAATAATAATACTAACTTCCACCACCACCACAAACACAGGCCAGGCTCAAAGACTCAGTCTGGCCTCCCGGCCTTTTGGAGGGTCAGGTGAGTAAATGACCTGAGCCTGTGAGTTCAACACCAGCCTGGGACATGGGACGAGACCTGGTCTCAGACATCAAAAATAAATCCAAAGATTATCCAGGCATGGTGGCACAGGTGTGTGGTTCCAGCCACTCAGGGGGCTGATGTGGGAGGATCACCTGGTCCCAGCAGGTGCTGTCCACAGTGACTGTGACCATGCCCCTGTGCTCTGCTCTGGCAGACAGAGTAGGATTCTCACTCCAAATAATAATAATCACCACCACCACCACCACCACCAC
>NW_006975576.1:0-425 GCF_000164805.1 Carlito syrichta | reverse complement strand
TTTGGGCGACAGAGTGTGACTCCAACTCAAAAAGAAAGAAAGGAAGGAAGGAAGGAAGGAAGGAAGGAAGGAAGGAAGGAAGGAAGGAAGGAAGGAAGGAAGGAAGAAAGAAAGAAACTAGGACTACAGGTGTGCATCACCATGCCTGGCTAATTTTTTAGTTTTATTTTTTTGTAGAGATGAGGTCTTGTTGTCTTGTCCAGATTGGTCTAGAACTCCCAGGCTCAAGCAATCCTCCTGTCTTAGCCTCCTAAAGTGTTGGGATTAACAGGCATGGACCATAGTACCTGGCCTCTAGCAGTTTTATGGGTATTTGGTTTATGAAACAAGACTTACAAAGTTTTTTTTTAAGTTACCATTTATCCA
Organism: Carlito syrichta; assembly: GCF_000164805.1. Taxonomy (NCBI): domain Eukaryota; kingdom Metazoa; phylum Chordata; class Mammalia; order Primates; family Tarsiidae; genus Carlito; species Carlito syrichta. The sequence goes on along the minus strand of NW_006975576.1, from coordinate 59 downwards.
GAAAATATATAGCTGTCTCAAAAATAATCTCAGCCTCAGTCGGCTTTTGGATTTTGTTT
>NW_006975575.1:0-720 GCF_000164805.1 Carlito syrichta | reverse complement strand
CCTTAACTAGTTGGTTAACGAGTTAGCTAAGTTGAATTAACTTGTTGGCTGACGAGTCGGCCATAGAGTTAGCTGGTTTTACACGTTGGCTGACTACTTGGCCAGCTTGTTAGCTGGCTTAACAAGTTTGCCGTCTAATCAGCCGACTATTAAGCTTTGGTTAAATAGTGGCTGATGAGTTGGCCCCATAATTTGGGTATTTGACTGGGTAGTTTACTCACCTAATTAGTCGACTGACTACTTGGCCGAATAGTTGCCTGACCTAACTAGTCGGCCATCTATTGAGCTGATCTAACATGTTGGATGACAAGTTGGCCCACTAGTCGGCCGATTGGTTAACTGACTTAACTAGTTGGCTGGGTAGTAGGCCGAAAGGATAGCTGAGTTTACTAGTCGGTCGGTGAGTGAGCAGACAGGTTAGCTGACTTAAATAGTTGGCCAATGAGAGCCGACTATTCAGCTTAATTAACTTCTCTGCTGGCGAGTGAAGTGAAGCATGTGCAGCCATAACTAGTCGGCCAGCTAATGAGCTGCCAGTGAGTTGACATAAATAGTCAGCTGACTAGTGACCTGACTAGTTAGCAGACCTGTTGTCCTGCGAATGAGTCGACAAGTGAATTGACCTGTTGGCTGGCATGTGAGATGACTAGTTTGCTGACCGGTTGGCAGGCAAATGAGCCTGCTAGTTAGTTGACCTGATGGAAAGAGAGGGAGCCCACT
>NW_006975574.1:0-588 GCF_000164805.1 Carlito syrichta | reverse complement strand
AAATGGAAAGCCTGTGATCACAGGAGTTAGGAAAACAGGCCAAGAGGATGGCCAGAGCTGGGCTGTTTGAGAGCAGCCTAGACAAATTAGTGAGGAAAGAAAAGAAAGAAAGAAAGAAAGAAAGAAAGAAAGAAAGAAAGAAAGAAAGAAAGAAAGAAAAGAAAGAAAGATAGAAAGAAAGAAATGCATTCTTCTGCAAACCTTCTGCCCTCAGTATTTCCTCTCCCAGCCCTCCCCACATATGTGGGAAGCCCACCTCAGCACCTTCCAGCACCAACCCTCCACAACGGTGGCCCCTCTTTGGTGCAGGAGTTCCTGACTAACCTAGCCAGGTTACTGCTAACTCTCCACTCTGAGGGGAGAAATGTGCCCCAGGCAGGCCGACCCTCCACTCAGCAATGAGGACCTTCCATCAAGAAAGACCAGGGACACATCCCTCACCCAGGGCCATTTTTCCCCCCAATTGCTTCTGACTCTAAGGTCAGATGCCCTGTGAACACACCACACACGGTCGAGAATCTGTGTATGATTCTGCTGTTTTTGGAGACAGGGTCTGGCTTTGTTGCCCAGGCTGGGGCCCGGGGACAC
>NW_006975573.1:0-3134 GCF_000164805.1 Carlito syrichta | reverse complement strand
GTCTTTTTCTGTGCTTCTTTTGTCCACTGCCAGAATTCTATTATTTTACTCAAATATAAATGGGTTTCTTCTTTATTTTCTATATTTTCTATTACTTTATTTCTATGAACTTTAATTATACTTCAAATTTTGGAATGTATATGAAACTCAAAGTCTAAAAATCAGTACTTCTTTCCCTTAAAAATATTATTTACTTTGTATCATTTCTCCCAGATTCCATGCTGTTATCTAGAGTATTAAACTTATCTTGTTTTATAGCCACCTGCCTTCACGCACACCAGAAGCATACACAATTTATCACTATTATCTTTGGGGCAGAACCTTTCTCTGGCTCTTTATTTTCCCTTTATATGTATAGTGACACTAGAGGGATGCCTTACTCTGTCCCTCATTCATCTTTTAGTAGGTTGCATTATTTGTTCAGATAAGGCTTGATTATGTAAATTTTAGCCAACACAATATGAAGGGATATTACATATACAGTTTCTTGATGGAAGAGTCATCATAAAGTTTGTCACATATTTCCTCTTTTTAGCCATGAATGCGCTAAAGAGAGACCTGTCCTCAGCTAGCTATGAGTTCAGGAATGAAGTCATGAGCAGAATCCACATATGAACAATAGTGGTTTTATTGCAGAATCCACATATGAACAATAGCGGTTTTATGTGAGTAAAAAAAAAAAGATGTGCTATCGTAAGCCATAAAAATTTTAGCATTATTTGCATATCAGTATGATAATTTATATTAATCTGGCTGATAGTCCTTCCAAGAAGAGAAGTTATAAGTAATCTGATAAATTGCTTTGGAAGGAGTTGAACTTGGTTTTATATACTCCTTGCTCTTCTCTTTGGCAGCAGGTTGCTTGCAAAGTGCACACATTCTCTTAGGCAGTTGAAAAATCACTGAAAGACTGCCATTTTGAGGAATAGGTTTATTTCAAAGTACATTTTCAAGTCAATTTGGTTCCCCAACTAAACCACATATTCTGATATAGAGATATGTTGGTTAATAAAAACTGATGTTTTGATATATATCCTAAAAATATTTCTCAGTGTATTTTAATTTGGGCAGAGAAGAGGAATATTACACATTGACTCCTTCTTTATTAAATAGTATAATTCAACACAGTTAATACTTTAGATTTATCCAATGTTAATGATTCACTTTGTTCACCACTCTATCTGGCATCTTTTTCCTTTTATGTTGGATTTAAATACTTTCTTCCTTAACTCTATCAATTAGTCACTCTTTCCTTTAAAGCTAGAAAGGGCAGATTATCTCACTGTATATTTGTCTACATACCCTTATTCTTGGATAGCGATTTAGCTGAGTATTCTATTTTGGGGAGACAATTTGTTCTTAGCACTATGGTTTTCTCCCTAAGTTTTTGCTGCTGGGGATCTTATATTCAATAAAATTAATTATTCCCTTATGAATAAATTATTTTAATTGAGGTTTAAAAAAAATTTTTTTGGTTTTCATTACTTTATCTTATTTGATATTGATATATTCTGAATATGAGGGTTCTTTACCTTCATCAATTCTGAAGAAAATCTTTTAGCAAATTTTTTTCTCTCATTGTTGTTTTTCTGTGTCACACTCTCAAATATTTTAAAAATAAAATCATGATTATTGACAAAAAATCTCCTTTACATATATATGCTTAAAACTAATTTTGGTTCATTGCCTTGAATTTTGTGACCTTTTTTCAGGTCTAGTTTCCAATTTAATAACTCCTCAGCTGGTACTCAACTTCTTATATAAACTATCTTTTTTGTAATGATTTTGATTTGCAAACAGGTTTTCAACACAATCTTCTCTCATATTGCTCCTTTATTGTTTCAAGTTCTTGGATTCTATATTTTTAATGTCTGCTAATTTTCATATGTGGATTGGTTCTTCATCTTTTGCCTTGAGTTCATTTTCAGTGGAACTTTTTGTGTGTTCACTTCTTTGTGGTCTTGGTGATGGCCTTTTACTTCACAGTGGTTTTGTGCATACTTTTTCCAGGAATATTTGGTCTATCAGCAACCCAGGCACAATTTTTACACTAATCTTTCATAGGGGGATTTCTAGTCTACTTATATATTAGAAATTTGATTCGAAACCCATAAGAGACATAGACGGTGTTTTATAATTCTTTGGGACACTTATATTTCTCACCAGTAGTCATTCAGGTACAGACATGTGACTTATCACCCCTTGTTGAAGAGTACATATATTTCTGGTCAGTGCTTTTACTGTGTGAAGCCCGTCAAAGTGCTGACTTTAATGAAGAGGCATTCACCTCATGTGGGCTCAAGATCTGTTCCTAAAGAATGTTCATATTCCTGCCCTTAGTTTCCCAAGTTGGATAAAGTTTACATCTATTATAGTATCACTTCATTCTGCTTTCCACTCTTGTTTTCATGTCTTCTTAATTTTTGTATCTGTGTGGTTTTCTTTTATTCAAACTCAGTTATACATCAATTTTCATATGATATTCAGCAATTTTTAGGTTATGGATGGGTTTCCAGGTGATTATATTCTGTCATTTTGCTAAAATTAAGTTTCTACTTTTTTCCTATTTGTTCTTTATTATGAATCTAAATTCCTTTTCTACATTGTTTCCTTTGTGTTAAATATGTCACTCTTTCTTTCTTTCTTTCTTTCTTTCTTTCTTTCTTTCTTTCTTTTTTGAGTCAGAGTCTCACTTTGTCACCCAGGCTGGAGTGCAGTGGCACACACCTGGCCACCATAGCCTCAACCTGCTGGGTACAGGTAATTTTTTCACCTCAGCCTTCCAAGTAGTTGAAACTATAGACACACAGCATCATGCCTGGTGAATTTTTTGATTTATTGTAGAAATGAGGTCTCATCAATTTGTCCAGACTGGTCTCAAACCGCTGGGCTCGGGCAATCCTCTCACCTCGGCCTCCCACAGTGCTGGGATTACAGGCTGAGCCACCACACCCAGTCTCTTTTTTAAAAAAATTCATCTTGAATTCTATGTACTTTCTGATTATCTCCTTGTAAGTCAGAGACCACAGAATAATTGAGCCAGTATAAATTTTAGCTTCACGCAGATATAGGTCTTCAAACATTTCTGTCATTTATAGATGTTTGGCTTTGGATTACTTATGTAGATACAACTC
>NW_006975572.1:0-658 GCF_000164805.1 Carlito syrichta | reverse complement strand
TTTCTTTCTTTCCTTTCTTCACTAGGTTGTCCAGGCTACTCAAACCAAAAAACTCGGTTCATTCTCTCAGCCTGGGCCTCCCAAACTGTGGCGATCACAGGATTTTTATTTGGTTGACATCCTGGTCTTCCTTCCTGGTCTTAATCTCTGGGCTGGAAGTGATCTCCAGCCTAGGCATGCCCTCACCCCAGGCATTCTTAGTTTAGCTTGGGGTCAAACAGTGGGCTTGCTATGGTGTTCAGCCTGGTCTCAAGATCCCAGGCTCTGTCCATCTTCCCGTCTTGGCCTCACTGAGTGTCATGGAGACAGGCATGGGTTGCCTGGCCGTTCCTGCTCCCTCAAAGTTTGAGAGTCATGCCCTCCCTTTCCCTGGGGTGGCTCCTGGCAGGAGTGAGCAGGTCCACCCTGGGGAAACGGGCATGTGGAGAAGTGGTCACCTGAGTGAAGACATGCTCCAGCAGCAGGTGTTCAACCAGAGAGGGGACGGTTGGCAACTCTGGCCGCACTCTCCGGGGTTTGGGTCATCAGAAGGGAGCAGGACTCGTGGTGTGGCCCCAAGTGGGTTGTGGAGGAAAGACTTAGGGGCTCACACCTGTCATCACAGCTCTCTGGAAGGCCGATTCGAGAGGATGGCCTGAGCCCCCATGTTCGAGACCAG
>NW_006975571.1:0-754 GCF_000164805.1 Carlito syrichta | reverse complement strand
GGGATGAGGACACGTTTAAACCAGATTCTTTATTCTTCCCTAGCAATAGACAGTGCAGTTTCTTGTGTATGAAGACTCCCATTATCCAGATCCTACTCCCAAACCCTGCTTGGTGGTTATCTCTTAGCAAGAACTCTGTAGGTTTGTAATGGAGGACTCGTGTAAACAAGTTTCCTTATTTTTCCATAGCAATAGGTCGTGTAGTGTTCTTTATATGAGGACTCCTATTACTAAAATTTTTCTTCATTCTCAGCAAGACCCCGAGACATTTCTTGTTGACTTAGAATTCCCGTTAATTGCATATCAAAAGAAAGACTCCTAAAAAGGTCTTGTGGAATTGGAACCCAAGGCTTCTGGTTCCCTTTTCAAAAGACACCCTAAAAATATGGCCCAGAATGCTGATTAAACCTTATCAAGAGACTTTGTAGATTTAGGCGATTGAGAACTCCAAGAACCGGATTCCATTTCCGTTCTCAAACAAGATGCCCTGATTTTCCCTATGTGGATTCCAAAACTCTGTATACAAAAATGCAGATGTCCAGATGTTTCCTAGGGACGTGGAATCCATGATTCCTGGTTACATTTTAATAATTCGTACTAAATATTTGGCAACTGCAAAACCTTCGGCCCCTCTCCAAATAAAAGTACAAACAGAAATTTAAGAATTGCCAAGTTCATCTTAAGACATGAGTTATATCCAAATATGGCAAGAAGATACATTTGTTCCAGGAATTTGGCCTCAGTTCTCCTGAGG
>NW_006975570.1:0-596 GCF_000164805.1 Carlito syrichta | reverse complement strand
ATTTTTTTTTTTTAATGTATCTTTGATTTTTTAAAAAAAAATAATCAGAATCCATATAAAGGTTAGATCTGTGAAATGAAGTGAGTGATTATACTTGTTTTTGACTTTCCAAGTTTTGAATTTGATTTTAAGTGGTAGGTTTTAATGTAAAACTAATTCTAGGAGAAATACTTGAAAATTGTTTTCTTAATAGCATCTGTAGAGCATTTAACTTCCAATTCATGTGTACTTTAAGTGGTTGTTTCATTTGGATTCTTTAGGACTAGAAGAGTCATCTAGAATCCCATATAATCAATGTGTGTGTGTGTGTGTGTGTGTGTGTGTGTATACATATAAATGTTTTATGTCTGAATATATGTCTAACATGTGCAGAATATGTCTAACATATACTTTATATCAAAACATGTGAGACATAAGTAGAGAGATAAACACACTGAAACATCTTGTATTCCATTTTTATAAAGTGTGAGTGTGGCTAACTTCAATCCAAATCATGTAGATCACCTATATAATTCAGATGTTACCCTAAACTTTTCCTAATGCAATAATTAACATTACTAAGTGAATACTTATGAAGTGGCATTTTAAAGTGCCCA
>NW_006975569.1:0-6177 GCF_000164805.1 Carlito syrichta | reverse complement strand
TATAGAGTGTACCTACCCAACCTAGGTGATACAGCCTACTACACACGTAAACCATATGTTATAGTCTATTGTTCCTAGGCTACACAACTGTGTAGCATGTTACTGTACCAAAAACTGTAGGGAACTGCAGCAAATGGTATTTGTGTATTTAAACTTTATAAGCATAGAAAAGGTAGAGTAAAGATATGATATTATAATCTCATAAGACCACCATTTTATGTAGTTCGTAGTTGACCAAAATGTCATTATTCAGCAGATAACTATATCTTGCTGTTTTGGTTACTGTGACTTTATAGTAAGTTTGGAAATCAAGAAGTGCGAGTTTTCCAGCTTTCTTTCCTCCAAGAGTGTTTTGGCTGTTTAGATTGACAGTTTTAATTTGAAAATCTTTCCTTGGCAGAGGAGAGGTCTATGAGACTTTGTATTCAAAACCACTTGCTTCTGATATAAAGTTTAGACACAGAGTGGGAGAAGGAGAATATTTGAGGGAGGGGGACAAAAGGAGAATCATGGGGAATAGGCAGATGTTTAAATAACTTTCTTTCCTATGTCTTATCTTTTAGTTCCAAAGAGATCACAGAAACAATGCCCAAGGTTCAGTAATGACCTTCCTTTCTCTTCTGCCTGCTCGGTATCTCGAAAACTATTGGAAGAGGATGATAATGCTAATAATCATTATCTTTTCAGGAGTTTTCTGATAAATCATTAAATATCTATTAAAAAATATTTGAGCCGGGCTCGGTGGCTCAGCCTGTAATCCCGCGCCTTTGGGAGGCTGAGGTGAGTGAATTGCCTGAGCCCGTGGGTTCGAGACCCGCCTGGGCAGCGAGACCTCATCTCTACAATAAATCAAAAAATCAGCCGGGCGTGGTGGTGCATGCCTGTAATTCCGGCTACTTGGAAGGCTGAGGTAGAAGGATCGCTGGAGCCCAGCAGGCCTAGGCTGCGGTGGCCGGGAGCGGCCACTGCACTCCAGTCTGGGCGACAGAGTGAGACTCCAACTCAAAAAAAAAAAAAAATATTTGAGGCAGGTATAGTGGTACGTGTCTGTATTCCTAGCTATTGAGAAGGCTGAAGTGAGAGGTCCTAGGAGTTTGAGACCAGCCTGGGCAACATAACAAGACCCTCTCTCTCTTTCTGTGTCTATCTCGGTCTCTCTTTCTCTCTCTGTCTCACACACACAAACAGATAACTTTTTTCTCCTTTAGTATACAAAAGTCCTTTGTTAATCAGACAACTTCTATGATATTTTTAGCTTGAAGGATAAATTTTATCATAATATTGATCAAGCACTTTGGTCTGGATCACACTTATGACACAGAATGTGATTTCTATTCAAAAGCTGGAAGCTCAGGTCTATAACACTTGGTGCTACTTTGTGTGCTCTCCAAAGACAATTTTTTAAAAATCACTTGGTCTCTGCCTCTGGATTGAAATAAGAATCAGGTAGGTACAGCTCTGAATCCTAGACATGGGACTTTGGACTTTGAAATTTTGGTGAACTGGTTCTAGACTAGAAAGGGGAACATGGGGACACCCATATTATAGGGTTAATATAGATTTAAGATCACTGCTCTGTGAGCAGAGCATTCACAGTTCTGTTTGATCACCCAGCATAATTTTGCTGGGAAGACCATAGAGGGAGACATCATTACTATCGGGGGCATATTTGTCCTTTGTTTCCATCTCCATACTCTATTAACAATATTGTAGGCCCCAGTCTCCAACTTTCCTTTCAGTGATTCAAGGAGCGATAGCATTTATCACCTGAAAGCAACAGAAACCAGGAAAGTTTTGAGCGACCTACCCTGTGTTATGTATACCTTGGACCAACTGCATACCTCAACTTGGCAAAGTGGCTGTGGGACAGACTCTGTACTTAGCAATTAGCAGCCTGGTTGTCCTGGTGATGTTGTTGATTATTACCATCTAAAACTGCACTCATGTGGTAAGCACTAGTTGCATGTAGCTATATAAATTTAAAATAGAATCAATTAAAATGAAATAAAATTGAAAATTTAGTTTTCAGTCTTGAATGCTTAATAGACATTTATGGCTCATGGATTATGTATTGAATAACATTGATATAGACATTTTCATCATCAAAGCAATTTTATTTTCTTGTGACCCCATTCATAGACCCACCAACTGTGGACCTGACCAAGAATCTGGAAGGAGTTGCGTGACCTGGCTCTGATCTTGCTCAACCATAGTTCAAGAAATAATCTTGTCTATCCAGGGACCTAACAGGAACCACATGTGCCTGCATGTCTAGTAGCTGGCCCAGCAACTTCACAGATGACTGCAAATCCAGAAACAGCTTTGGAGGCAGTCCTGTCCATTTGGGAACCTGGCAGAAGCTATGTCCGCCTATAACTTTTAATGGCCCCACTGACCTTAGACCCAACTGCAAACCTGATAGCAGCTTTTTTTCACATGTGGCTTTAGGGCAGTCCTGTCTGCTCATAGACGTTATAGAACACCCATCAGTGCACCTGGTGGCAGTCCAGCCCACCATAGACCTAACTGTGGTCCTGAGGCAGTCCTGCTTCTCCAGATCCTGGCTCAAGTCCCACCCACTTGCAGATCCAGCGGCAACCCCATTAGCCTATGAACCAGCCCCATCTGCCTAAAGACTCTGCTTTAGCCCTATCTAAAACATGGATCTGAAGATCCAGCCCACGAATACAAACAATAGATCTTCCTATGGGCCCTGACAGTGGATTAGCCTAGATTTTCTGACTGGGTTGACCTTTGAAAGACTTTACATCCAAAATTAGCCTGTATTCCAATGCACAGACAAAAATGTAAGGCTACAACATCATGAAGAATAGGACAAACATGACATCACAAAAGTAAACTAATAAAACCTTAGTAACTGATCTTCAAGTAATGGAGATTCATAAACTGCTTAACAAAATCTCAAAATAATCTTTTTTTTGTTTTTTTAACTTTAAATTTTTTTTAATTTTAAAATTGTGGGGTACATTTCAAGGTTAGTTAAACAAGTATTCACTGTACAGGTACAATTGTTGATGATGTGTGCCCCGCTTCCCCAGGCAGATTTCCACTACTGTCAATTCTGCCTCCCTGCTCCTCTCCCATCTGCAGTTTCCCATACAGTCAATCCAATTAACTTCTTATAGTATCACAGTGGTTGTTCAAGGTCCACTTATGAGTGAGAACATGTGATACTTAGTTTTTTGGTTATGTGAAAGATCACTCAGTATTATAGACTCTAATTCCATCCAGGTTGCTGTGAAGTTCATGATTTTGTTCTTCTTTATGGCTGCATAATATTCCATTGTGTATATGTACCACATTTTAAAATCCGGTTCTCTTTTAATGGGCAGCACGGTTGGTTCCATGTTCTTGCTTCAAAATAATCATTTTAACGAAGCTCAATAAACTACCAGATAACATAGATAGATAAGCAAATAAAATCTGGAAAACAATAGATAATCAAAACTGGAAGTTCATTAAAGAGATATAAATAATTTTAAAAAAACAGAAATCTTGGAATTGAAGAATGCAATGACTAAACTGAAAAATTCACTAGAGAATGTCAACAGCAGACTTAATTAAGCAGAAGAAAGAATCAGCGAACTTGAAAACAGGTCATTTACAATAATCCAGTTAGATGCACTATGGCAACAACAACAAAAGAAAATATTGAAGAAAACTTATGGGGCTTATGGAATGTTATCAACTAAATCAAGTGCACATTATAGAAGTCTAAAGGGGGGGGTAAAGACACACACACATACACACACACACATTCACTTACAGACTCACACACAGAGAGGGGGAGAGAGATAGATAGAAGAGAGAGAGAGAGAGAGAGAGAGAGAGAACAATTAAATAAACAGTGGTTGCAAACTTCCCAAAACTAGGGTGATAAATGGACATCCAGATTATGATATCTAATTTTTTTAAATACATTGAGCCCAGGTTAAATTGTTAAATTGTTAAAAGTTAAGGACAAAGTGAATTTGAAAATCAGCAAGAGAAAAACAACTTGTCACATACAAGAGAATTTCAATAAAATTACTGGTGTATTTCTTGTCTTGAAAGCCAAGAGAGAGCAGAATAATATACTCAAATAAGGGGAAAATGTCATTCAATAATACTTTACATGACAAAATTGTCTTTTAAGAATAAAGTAGAGATAAATCTTTTCATGGACAAAGTAAAACTGAGAGAGCTAATTATGACTAAATCTACTTTACAAGAAGTAATGAAGAGAGTTCCAAAGAACATGAAGGCATTAAAGTATAAATCTCACTGATAAAGGTAAATATATGACAAACATTGTAATACTGTAATAGTGGCATGTAAATAATTTAATCTTTAACTCATTGGGCATCATAAAAGACCCTGAATTGCCAAAGAAACTTTGAGAAAGAAGAATAAAGCTGGAGAAATCACATCCCTAATGTTGAAACATATTACAAAACTATAGTTATTAAAACATGTGGTAATAGCTTAAAAAAAAGACTTATAGACCAAAGGAACAGAATAGAAAGTCCAGAAATAAACCCACATATATATAGTGAATTGATATTTGACTTGGGTTTCAAGATGATGCAATGGGGAAAATACTTTCTTTTCAGTAGGTGTTTTTCCTTAAACTGAATATCCATGTGCCCAAAATATAAAATTGTACCTTTATTTCCCACTATATATAAAAATCAAACCAGAATGAATTAAAGACTTAAATCTAATGCCTTAAACAATAAAAGTCTTAGAGAAAAAAACAGGAAAAAAAGCTTCTACACATCAGACTGGGCAATTATTTCTTGGCTATGACACCAAACACACAGGCAACAAATGCAAAAGTAGGCCAATGGGATTTTATCCCATTAAAAAACTTCTGAACAGCAAAAGCAAACAAACAAAAAGAATGAGCAATGTGAGAAGGCAGTCTATAGGGTGAAAAATATATTTGCAGACCATATATCTGATGAGAGTTTAATATCCAAAAAATATAAAAATCCCTTAAAACTCAATAGTAACAAGCAAACTGAAAAAAAAATGAAACAAATGAACTGATTTTAAAATGGTCAAATGACTGGAATAGAAATTTCTCAAAAGGAGGCAATAAAATGGCTAATGGCTATATGAAAACTTCTCAACACTAATCATAAGAGAAATGCAAATAAAAACAGTGGGATATCCCATCATACCTGTTAGAAAAAATACTCTAAAAAAAAGAGAACCCTTGGTGAATATGTGGGGAGCAGGACACACATTGTATACTATTGGTGGGATTGTAAATTGGTACAGCCATTTTGTAATACAGTATTAAAATTCCTAAAACAAATAATTATCTCCAAATACATCTGCTTATGTACATTAAGTATATACAGCTTTTACTTCAAAAAAGTCAAAATAGACCTACCATTTGATTTGGCAGTTCTATTTCTGGATATGTATCCAAAGGATTTGATATCAGGATCTCAAAGAGATATCTATAATCTTATATTAATTGCAGCATTATATGCAACAGCCAAGATAAGAAAACAAATACTCATCGACAGCCAAATGAATAGAGAAAATACTGTATATACACAAAATAGAATATAATTTATCCTTAACAATAAGAAAATCCTGTCATTTGTGACAGCATGGATAAAACTGGAGGCCATTATGTTAAGTAAAATAAGCCAGATACAGACAAAAATACTGCATGATCTCACTTGTCTGTGGAATCTATAATAGTCAAACTGAAGATGAGCGCAGTGGCTCCAGCCTGTAATTCCAGCATTTTGGGAGCCGGAGGCAAGAGGGTTGCCTGAGCTTATGGGTTTAGACCAGTCTGGGCATCATGGCAAGACCTCATCTCTACAATAGATCAAAAAATTAGCTGGGTGTGGTGTCATACACCTGTAGTCCCAGTTACTTGGAAGGCTGAGGAGAAGGATTGCCTGAGCTCAGCAGATCGAGGCTACAGTAGTCATATGTGTGTCACTATACTCCAGCCTGGGTGACAGAATGAGACTTGTACAAAAAAAAAGTAATCAATTTGATTGAAGCAGACAGTAGAAGGGTGGTTGTCAGGGGCAATGTAGGGAGATGTTGGTTAAAGGGTAGAAAGTTTCGGTTACACAAGATAAATAAGTTTTAAAGATCTGCTGTACAACTAGAGCCTGTGATTAACAATATGGCATTGTATAT
>NW_006975568.1:0-829 GCF_000164805.1 Carlito syrichta | reverse complement strand
TACAATGTGGTTGAAGTGTGTGGCTCCTCCCTCTGCTAACAGAATTTAAGCAACATGGCTCAGGCTACTGGTGATTTTTGTCTTATAAAAAACCAGGAAAACATAAGAATATCTCCTCACAAGATGGAATTTTAGATCCTTCGTGGACATAGAGCTAAAAATTCAACCCCAAAGCATTTCTGCACAGCACAATAAATAATCAGTGGTGTGGACAGATTACCTACAGAATGAGAGAAAATATTTGCAAACTATGCATTCTATGAAGGACTGATATCCAGAATATACAAGGAACTCAAACAGCTCAACAACAACAAAATAAAAATCTCACTAAAAAGTAGGCAAAAGATATGAATAGACATTTTCAAAAGAAGACATACAAATAACCAAGTATATTTTTTTAAAAGTTCAACATCACTAAACATCAGAGAAATGTAAATTAAAGCCACAGTGAAATATCTTACACAAATCAGAATGCCTATTACTAAAAAAGTCAAAGAACAACAGATATTGGGGTGGATGTGGAAAAAGGAAATGCTTATACACAACTGGGAATGTAAATTAATGTAAACAGTATGGAGATTTCTCAAAGAACTAAAAATAGAACTGCTATTCAACACAGCTATCCCACTATTGGGTATCTACTCAAAGGAAAATAAATCAACATATCAAAAAGATACCTGCACTCATATGTTTATCACTGTGCTATTCACAATAGCAAAGATAAGGAACCAACCTGAGTGTCCATCAGTGAATGACTAGATAAAGAAAATGTACCCAATTCACAATGAAATTCTACTCGGACACTAAAAAATAATGAAATTATGTTTTT
>NW_006975567.1:0-807 GCF_000164805.1 Carlito syrichta | reverse complement strand
CTGTTCTCACATCCAGATTTAAATATCCACAAAAATACATAAAGACATAAAGAACTGAGGACAAAATTTAGCACAAAATTATTGAAGGCCCATAGAGGAACTCTCTGAAAACAAAAGAAAATAGGATCAACAATAGTTAAACATACAGACTGCTATAACTATAAAGGAATTTAGATTCTCATCAATATAGACAAAAATTTATGTTCTTTACATGATTAATCAGGTCATCACAGGTTGGTGATTAAAATAAGGTTTTGCTTAAAAGTAATTCAAAGAACTAATATATCTGTGGCAATTTTATGTGAAAATATAAAGAAAAAACTGGTTCTGGTACTATATAACAACTGTATTTTCCTCAGTCACTTGTACAATTAAATAGATGACTACAACATGATGAAACTCTATAATGGCTCGTCGTTTTACTTTAATTTTTTTTTTTTTATTAAGACACCAACACACACATTTTCCTAGACCTACAAGGGGCAGGGTCACTGATATCACTATCTACCTACTCTGTATCTTGTCCCACTAGAAATTCTTCAACAGTGATTAATACAATGAAGCTGTCTTCTTCTGTGATATCAATGCCTTTTTCTGGAATACCTCTTTTAGGACCTGTTGTTAAGGCTGTTTTACAGGGTTTTTTTTTTTTAGATAAGTAGAAGCAGTATACTGCAAATAATTGTAAAAAGAATAGTACAGTAAGTATATAAACCATTAACATAGTCACGATCACCATCAAGTATTATGTAGTGCAGGTACTTGTATATTCTTTACTTGTATATGACTGACTGTGCAGTAGATTTG
>NW_006975566.1:0-3167 GCF_000164805.1 Carlito syrichta | reverse complement strand
CAGCAGGGGTGTGTCTCTGCCAGAGCACCCACTCCTCCACCTGCCTCATTCCCCAGGGTGGAATCACTCGTTTCTCCCAGGGGACATTTCAGGAAAAGGGACAGTGTAATTCTCAGACTTTCAGGGATGCGGGAATGGCTGGATAATGTACGCCTGTCTCCTTGGCACTCAGGGAGGCCAAGACGGGAAGATGGTCAGAGCCTGGGAGCTCAAGACCAGGATTGACACCATAGCAAGCCCCCACCTCCACCCTGGGCAAAACACAGTAAACCTTGGGTGAGGGCAGGTCTCAGAGGGAGGATCTCCTCTGGCCCAGAGTTCAAGACCAGGCAGGAAGACCAGGAAGTCGACCAAATAGAACGCCTGTATTCGCAGCAGTTTGGGAGACCCAGGCTGAAAGAATGGCCTGAGTTGGACGGTTTGAGAGCAACCTGGGCATCATAGTGAGGGAAGGAAAGAAAGAAAGAAAGAAAGAAAGAAAGAAAGAAAGAAAGAAAGAAAGAAAGAAAGAAAGAAAGAAATCCATTCTCCTGCAAACTTTCTGCCCTCAGTCCTTCCCCCCTGGCTCCCCCACAGTGGAGTGTCCCCCAAGCTCAGTGCCCTCTAGCCCCAACCATTCCCCAAAAGGCTGCCCCGCTTTGGTGAGGGAATTCCCGAGGCTCACTGGCCTGGTTCCTGCCTGCTCTCCTCTCCGAGGTGAGAAATGTGCCCCAGGCAGGCTGACACTTTGACTCAACAATGAAGACTTTCAGCCAAGAAAGGCCAGGGACACATCCCTCACCTGGACATTTCTTCCACCCCAATCCCATTTTTCTTGGCTCTAAATCCATTCGCCTGTGAACACACCACGGGCAGTAGAGAATCTGATGTTTTTGGAAGACAGGGTCTGGCTCTGTGGTCCAGGCTAAGACCCGGGGACATGACCGTCATTCATCACCAGCCTCAAAATCGCAAACTCCAGCGATATTCCCACCACGACCTCTGTAGTGGCCAGGACGATGGGCACCTCAACCCCAGATCACCTGCTGGAATGAGTGCAGAGATTATGTCTCCCTGCCTGGTCAGTGCAGGCCTTGGGCTTGTGCACTCCAATCATGCTCCTGCCTAGGCCTCCCAGAGAGCTGGAATTCCAGGCGTGGTCCCTCACACTGGGCCTTCTAGTTCATTTTTGATGAAGAATCAAGGCTGGGCTCTGGAGCTCAGCCTCATCCTCCTAGTGCTTTGCAAGGCTGAGGCCATCAGCCAAACTGAGCCCAGTGGAACAAGACCCACCCAGGCACCTCGGCGAGATCTCTTATCATTTATCCCAAATGAGCCAGGTGTGGTGGTGCATGCCTTTCATTCCCACTCTGCAAAAGGATGGGGAAAGGCTTGCCAGAGCCCAGCGTGCCGAGGCTGCTGTGACTAGGAGTGAGCCTCTGCCCTCCAGCCTGGTCTATGGAGTGAGTCTCCGACTCAGTGAAAAAGAGAGAGAAAAAAAGAATGCATCCATTTGTGTATTTAGTTGGGATCATTGTGAATGGACAGACATCCTTTATAAAGGAGGCACCAGCCTTGGGTCCAGAGTTCCTGAAAGACAGTGAATTGGCAGTCAATTGGGATATGGCTTTGGGAGGCCGAGGAGGGGTACTCCTGGAGCCTGGGATTTCAAGACCAACCTGGGTCACATGGAGAGACCTCGTCGCTCCACGTAACGCAAACACTGGAGTCATGCGTAGCAGTCACCCATGGTCCCGGCTACATGGGATGCAGTGGCCTCCGTCCAGGGGCATTCCTTTGCATTGCCCCCACTGACAGAACTTGTGTGTCCTGACTGGGCACTGTGGCACATGACCATCAGCCCCGCGCCCTAAGAGGCCGAGGCAGGAGGCTACCTGAGCCCAGGTGTCAGAGACCAGCCTAGGCAACATGGCCAGACCTCATCTCAATGAGAGGTCCCCAAAATCGAGTCAAGCATGGTAGCCCCTGGAGCCCCGATTGCTCGGTGACCAAGGCGGGAGGATCTCCTGTGCCCAACAGGTCGAGGTCCAAGGAGCCATGTCATGCCACCACACCCAAGCCTCATCCGATGGAAACTTGGCACCCCAACAGACGCCTTCCACGTGCGTCAAGGTAGGTGTCCATGGCTCCCCAGGGAAAGGTCCACATGGGCGGGGGAGATAAAGTGATAGGGAGAGAAAGGTGGCAGACAGGTGGCAGACAGGGTGTCTGGAACCTGGACTGACTGTGGCATTGCCAGGCCGCCTCTTTCGTGCTGTGCCTGATGACCACCCTAGCTCTGGCACACCTGTTCTGTGACTCACACATACCTTTTCTATGGGGCATGAGTATGGAGTATTGAGGGAGGCCTTCTGGGGTGCCTGACCGTATGCTCCAGATGGACATTCCTGGTGGCTACCTTTGATAACTCCCTCAAATGACAGACTGGAAAGTGACTCTTCCTCTTTCTTCCCTGAGGGTGACACCTCACACTGTAGCAGGGGTGGTGGTGATTATTATTATTTGGAGTCAGAATCCCCCTCTGTCTCCCAGGCTTAATCACAGGGGCATGCACAGGGCCACTGCAGTGACCCCTGCCAGGCTCGGGCAACCCTCCTGCCATGGCCCCATGAACGAACCACAGGCCTGCACCACCATGCCTGGAGAATCTTTGGATTTATTTTTGATGGCCGAGACAAGGTCTCAGCCCATGTCCTGGGCTGTTGTCGAACTTGCAGTCTCAGATCATCCACTCACCTGGGCCTCTGAAGGGCTGTGATTCCAGGCTGTTCCCCTGAGCCCAACCTGTTGTAGTGGGGGTGTTTGTGGTTGATATTATTATTCTGAGTCAGAGTTGTGCTCTGGCACCCAGGCCGGAGAGTAGGAACCTGCTCTCGGCCAACACAGCCTCTGCTGGCTGGGTCCCAGTAATCCTCACACTTCGGCCTCATGAGTGGCTGGTACAACAGGTGTGCACCTCCATGCTCGGCTCATTTTTTTTTTTTACTTCTTGTAGAGAGGAGGTATCGCCAAGGTGCCCAGCCTGGTCTTGAAGATGGGTCTCAGGCCATCCTCTCACCTCGGCCACCCTGAGTGCCAGGTGACCGGCATGAGCACCCGGACCTGGCCTCTAAACACCTCTCAGGGTTCCACCATGAGGCCCGCTCCCTTCCGACGTCCAGGGACCG
>NW_006975565.1:0-778 GCF_000164805.1 Carlito syrichta | reverse complement strand
CACATTGTTGGGTTAGTCAGGAAGGCACCTATCACAGAAGAGAGTCAGTCAATGAGTCACCAATCACAAAGAAGGACCAATCACTGGAATACCCACTAGGAAGAGAGCCAAAATCTTGGTCACAGTTCACAGAAATGTTCAATCACAGAGGCAATCATTCCAGGGAAATATCATTCATTGTGTTTCAAGTTAGAAAAATATCCAGTGACAGAGCACCAATCACAGAGGAGGACCAGTCACTGAAGTTGCCATCCAGATTAGAGTGAATAACTGGAACAAACCTGAGAAAAGATGGTTAGTACAAGTGCACCCACTCTAAAAGAGAGCTAGTCATTGATTCACCTATGACAAAAGACAATCATTACAGAATATGAATAGTCATTAGGGTAAGCAACACAGAAAAAGTCTAGTTACTGGGCCACCCATCACAGAGGAGAGCCAGTCACTGAGATAAATAGCAGAGGAGAGTCAATCACTTGGGCATGAATTATAAAAGAAGGTAAGTCACTGGGTGCACCAATCACAGATGAGGAATTATCACAGGGTCACCATCACCATGCAGAGCCAGTTACTGAGGTATAAATCCAAAAGGCAAACCAGTCAATGAGGCACCAATAAAATTCCAGGGCAATTCACAGTTCACACATTATGGGGAGGCTAGTTACTGGGACAATGATCACAGAAGAGGGTCACTAAATGAGGCACCCAGGCCAAAGGAGGGTCTATCAATGATACACCAATCACAAAGGTTTTCTAGTCACTGGGACACTCATTAGGA
>NW_006975564.1:0-6041 GCF_000164805.1 Carlito syrichta | reverse complement strand
TTATTCTCCTTTAGCAATAGACAGTGCAGTTTCCTGTTTATGAGAACTACCATTATTCAGTTTCCTACTCCAAAAACATGAATGTTGGTTACCGCTTAGCAAGATGCTCTGTTGGCTTATCGGTTGGAGGACTCGTTGAAGCAAGATTCCTTATTCGTCCCTAGCAACAGGTCGTGTAGTGTTCTGTATATGAGGACTTCCATTACTGAAATTCATGCTTCATTTTCAACAAGACGTAAAGATATTTCCTGGTGACCTAGAGTTCCAGTTGCTTGGATATGAAGAGAAAGACTCCCATAAAGTTCTTGAGGAATTGCAAGCCAAGATTCCTGATCCCTTTTCAAAAGACACACTAAAAATATGGCGACATAGAAGTCCAGATTGCTGATTAAACCTTATCAAGAGACTTTGTAGATTTAGGCGATTGAGAACTCCAAGATTCCCTTTCTGTTATCAGCAAGATGCCCGGACATTCCCTGTCCATGTGGATTCCAAAACTCTGTGTACAAAAATGCAGATGCCCAGATGTTTCCTAGGGTCATGGAATCCATGGATCCGGGTTACATTTTAGTAATTCGTACTAAATATTTGGCAACTGCAAAACCCTCAGCCCCTCTCCAAATAAAGTACAAACGGAAATTTAAGGATTACCAAGTTCGTGTTCCGACGAAAGTTACATCCAAATACGGCAACATGATACTTTTTTACTGGAAACTGGCCTTAATTGTCCCGAGAAACCTATGGGACTTGTACGATTACAACTCTCAAGAGGACCAGAATGTTGCTGGATTCCTGAAATGACTGATTCATAATACCCACAAGCCAAATATCTCTGAAACATGAGACGAGCTCGAAGCCGTGATTCTTGTTTATACCGCAGCAAGCCACACTGAGAATTTTTTTGGATTGTGACTAGTGTATCACAGATTTTTTATTCTTCTTTACTGAGTGGCCGTGTAATGACCTGTATATGAGGACTCCCGTTTCCCACAATACTGTTTGGAAACCCTGATTCTTTTTCTGCCATTAGCAAGATGTCATGTAGATCCATGTAAAAGAGGAACCATGTAAAAGAGCTTTCTTAGTTCTCCTTAGCTAGAGATCATGTAGATTCTGCATATGAGGACTGCTATTACCTATGCTCCAGGTTCTAAACCCTGACTCTTGTTTAGCCCACAGCAGATGGTCTGTTGATTTTAAGGACTGAGGACTGCTATAACCCCGATTAATTTTCTTCCTTGGCAAGGGGTTGTGTATTTTCCTGTATATTAGGATTCTCATTAAATACATCCTGCTTCGAAACTCTGATTCTTTTTAGAACATGCCAAGATGCTTTGTAGATTTTTGGGATTGAGAACTCGTGTAACCCAGATTCCTTATACTTTCTTAGCCAAAGGTCACGTAGTTGTCTGTAAATAAGAGCTCCATTTTCCAGATTCATGTTTGAAAACACCATGATTCGTGTTTAGCCCATAGCAAGATAACTTAACCTTTTTTGGGATTGAAGACCCGAAACGCAGATTCCTTATTCGTACTTAGCAATAGGCAGTGAAGTTTCCTTTATGTGAGGACTCCCATTACACGGATTCCTACTTCAAAAACCTGATTCATTGTTACGTCTTAGGAAGATGGCCTTTAATTTTTGGGATTGAGGACTCATATAAGGAAGATTCCTTATACTTCCTTACCAATATGACTTGCAGTTTTCTATATATGACGACCTCCATTACCCAGCTTCCTGCTTCACTCTGCAGGATGCCGAGACAGTTTCTGGTGACCGAGAATTCCAGTTTTGTGAATATCAAGAGAAAGACGTCCATAATGTTCTTTGGGGACTGGAATCCAAGATTCCTGGTTCCCCTTCACAAGACCTTCCCAAAATGTGGAATATTCCAAACCCAAAACCCCAATTCCTACCTGTCCTCCCACAAGAATTTTCTGTACTTTGAGGTCACCTGAATTGATTAATTTTGTACCAATATACCTTTTGATTTTGGGGATTATGATTATAGTCATAGATGGTCCCAGGAAACACTAGAATTTTTAGGGCCAAATCCATGATTACAACTAACAAGAGGACCAGAAAGATCCTGAGGATCTGTAATGACAGATTTAGTGTATCCACGGAGCAACTAGCTCTGAAAATGTAGGAACCCAGAAGCCCAGATTGCTGACTAAACCTTATCAAGTGGCTCTGTAGATTCCAGAAAATGAGTACTCCTAGAACCGGATTTCCTTTTAATTCTCAGTAAGATGCCCTGATTTTTCCTGTCGATTTGGATTCCAAATTCAGTATATCAAAAGACAGATACGCAGAAGTTTACTAGGTTCGTGGATTCCATGATTCCAGGTAACATTTAAACATACATTGTAAACATTTAGCAAGTGCAAAACACTTCTCCTGTATCAAAATAAAAAGAGACACGGAAGGGGAAGGATTACAGGGATCAGCTTAAGACCAGAGTTACATCCAAATATGGCCAGAAGATTCTTTTAATCCTGGAATCTGGCCTTAGTTTTTCTGAGGAACCTAACAGACTTGGAGTGCCCAATACTATTTACAACTTTTAAGAAGACCAGAATGTTGCTGGAGTCCTGAAATGACCGATTCATAATATCCGAATGGTAAATTGCTCTGAAACATTTGGGGATCTTGAAGATCTCTTTCTTGTTTGTCCCATAACAGACAACCTGGGAATTTTTTGAATTGAGGGCGCGAACCACAATGATTCATTATTCGTACTTAGTTGGAGGCCATGTAGTGTCCTGTGTGTGAGGACTCCCTTTCCCTTGATTCTTGTTTTGAAACCCTGATTCTTGTTTAGCTCTTAGTAAGAAGTCATGTAGATTTTTTGATAGAGGAATGTGGAAAACAGAATTCTTCTCTTTTATTAACAAGAGGCCATGTAGTTTCCTGTATATGAGGTTTGCTATTACCCACATTCATGCCTCGAATCCCTGATTCTTCTTTAGCCGTCAGCAAGATGCCCTGTAGATTTTCAGGACAGAGGACTCCTATAACCCAGATTCCTCATTTTTAGCAACAGCCATGCAGTTACTTGTATATGAGTACTACTGTTCACAGATACATGTGTCAAAAGCTTGATTCTTGTTTAGATCTTAGGAAGAAACCATATACTTTTTGAGATGGTGAAAATATGTAACCCTCATTTCTTATTCTCAGGAAAGCCAGTGCATTTGCCTGTATATGAGGATTTCATTTCCCTATGTTATGCTTCTAAAACCCAAATTCCTGTTTAGTGCTTAGCAAGAAACCCTGAAGTTTTATTGGGATAGAGGACACGTGAAAACCAGATTGCTTATTCTCCTTTAGCAATAGACAGTGCAGTTTCCTGTATATGTGGACACTCATTATTCAGATTCCTAATCCAAAAACATGAATGGTGGCTATCTCTTAGCAAGACGGTCTGTAGGTTTTTGGGATGGAGGCCTCGTGTAACCAAGATTCCTTATTCTTCCATAGCAACATGTCGTGTGGTGTTCTGTATATGAGGACTCCCATTACTGAAATTCCTGCTTCATTCTCAGCAAGACGCCAAGATATTTCCTGGTGACCTAGAATTCCAGTTGCTTGACTATCAAGAGAAAGTCTCCCATAAAGTTCTTGAGGCATTGGAACCCAAGATTCCTGGTCCCTTTTCCAAAGACACACTAATAATGTGGCGACATAGAATCCCAGATTGCTGTTTAAACCTTATGAAGAGACTTTGTAGATTTAGGTGATTGAGAGCTCCAAGAACCAGATTCCCTTTCTGTTCTCAGCAAGATGCCCTGAATTTCCCTGTCCATGTGGTTTGCAAAACTCTGTACAAAAGTGCAGATGCCCAGATGTTTCCTAGAGACGTGGAACCCATGTATCCTGGTTACATTTTAATAATTCGTATTAAATATTTGGCAACTGCGAAACCCTCGGCCTGTCTCCAAATAAAGTACAAACGGAAATTTAAGGATTACCAAGTTCATGTTAAGACCTAAATTACATCCAAATACAGCAAGATGATACTTTTCTCCGGGAAACTGGCCTTAATTGTCCCGAGGAAACTCTGGGTCTTGTACTAGCAGATACACGATTACCACTCTCAAGAGGACCAGAATGTTGCTGGATTCCTGAAATGACTGATTCATAATACCCATAAGCCAAATATCTCCGAAACATGAGACGATCTCGCAAACTTGATTCTTGTTTATACCGCAGCAAGATACCCTGAGAAGTTTTCGTATTGTGAACTAGTGTGTCTCAGATTCCATATTCTTCTTTATCGAGGAGCCGTGTAATGTCCTATATATGAGGACTCCCGTTCCCCAGAAATCTGTTTGGAAACCCTGATTCGTGTTTTGCCATTAGCAAGATGTCATGTAGATATTGTGACAGAGGAGCCGTGTAAAAGATGTTTCTTAGTTCTCCTTAGCTAGAAATCATGTAGATTCTGCATATGAGGACTGCTATTACCTATGTTCCAGCTTCTAAACCCTGATTGTTATTTAACCCACAGCAGATGACCTGTTGATTTTAAGGAGAGAGGACTGCTATAACCCCGATTCTGTTTCTTCCTTGGCAAGGGACTCTGTATTTTCCTGTATAATAGGACGCTCAATAGATAAATCTGGCTCTGAAACTCTGATTTCGTTTTAACATTTTCCAAGATGCTCTGTAGGTTTTTGGGATTGAGGACTCGTGTAACCCAGGTTCCTTATGCTTTCTTAGCAAAAGGTCATGTTGTTGCCTGTAAATAGGGACTCCATTTCCCAGATTCATGCTCAAAAACAGCATGATTCGTGTTTAGCCCATAGCAAGATGGCCTTAAGCTTTTTTGGAATTGAGGACCCGAGTAATGCAGATTCCTTATTCTTACTTAGCAAAAGGCAGTGAAGTGTCATGTATGTGAGGACTTCCATTTCCCAGATCCGCCTTCAAATTCTGATTCGTGGTTACCTCTTAGGAAGACGGCCTGAAATTTTTGGACTGAGGACTCATATAAGGAAGAATCCTTATACTTCCTTAGCAATATGACGTAGAGTTTCCTGTATATTATGTCCTCCATTACCCAGCTTCCTGCTTCAGTCTTCAGGATGCTGAGACAGTTCCTGGTGACCGAGAATTCCAGTTTTTTAGTTATCAAGAGAAAGACGTCCATAATGTTCTTTGGGAGCTGTAATCCAAGATTCCTGGTTCCCCTTCACAAGACCTAAACAAAATGTGGAATATTAAAAACTCAAACCCCAATTCCTACTTGCCCACCCAAAGAATTTTCTGTACATTGAGGTCACTGAATCGAAGTATTTTGTACCAATATACCTTTTGATTCTGGGGAATATGATTATGGTCTTAGATGGTCCCAGGAAACAAAAGGATTTCTAGGGCCAAATGCTTGATTACAACAAACAAGAGGATCAGAGAGATCCTGAGGATGTTTAATGACAGATTTAGCGAATCCACGGAGCAAGTAACTCTGAAAATGTAGGGACCCAGAAGCCGAGATTGCTGATTAAACCTTATCAAGGGGTCCTGTAGACTCTGGAAAATGAGAACTCCTAGAACCGGATTTCCTTTTAATTCTCAGTAAGATGCCCTGATTTTTCCTGTCGATTTGGATTCCAAATTCAGTATATCAAAACACAGAGGCCAAGAAGTTTCCTCAGTTCGTGGATTCCATGATTCCTGGTCACCATTAAAAGTACGTAGTAAATATTTGGCAAGTGCAAAACCCTTGTCCCTTCTCAAAATAAAAAGAGACATGGAATGGGAAGGATTACAGGGTTCACCTTAAGACCAGAGTTACATCCAAATATGGCAAGAAGATTCTTTTCATCCTGGATACTGGCCTTAGTTTTTCTGAGGAACCTAACGGGCTTGGAGTGCCCAATACCATTTACGACTTTTAAGAAGCCAGAATGTTGCTGGAGTCCTGAAATCACCGATTCATAATATCTGAATGCTAAATTGCTCTGGAAAAATTAGGGGAGTTTGAAGATCTGTTTCTTGTTTCTCCCATAGCAGACAACCTGGGAATTTTCAGGAA